>NW_020867240.1:0-27661 GCF_003369695.1 Bos indicus x Bos taurus | reverse complement strand
CTCTAAAGGCATCACCAGGCATAGCAGTTGTTCTCAAGTACAGTTCCAAGGCCAGCAGCATCAGTGTTACCCTGAAAACTTGTGACAAATGCAAATTTTTTAGTTTCTAGAAGGGAATCGGAAACTCCAGGACTGAGATCCAGTCATCGGTATTTTAACAAGCCCTTCAGAAAATTCTGAGACACGGTGAAGTTTGAAGACCAATGGTAAGATGAAACTGACAGCCTGCATATATGACCTTCCACACAAAGAGGCTAAATGAGGAATTAGCCTTGATGCTGATAGAAATCACCTGCTGAAAAGAAACATCCCTGATGGAGCTGGAGTGAGACAGTTTTCCAATAGCACACAGCTGGAAATGGCCAGGACGTCAATGACTGACTGCTAAAAAATCCATTTCATGCTTTTTGACTCTGACCAGCCCCATGAACAATAGTGTGGAAACTGACAAAAGAGGCACAGAAGTTTGAAACACTTCAAACCTAAAACTGAGCTGAAGGCTGGGAAAGACTTGAGAGAGGAACTTCCTCTCGCTGGTTTGCAGAGGCTCTTCTCTGGGTCCCGGAAGCCACTAAGAGCCCCTTGTGTCTTGGCTACGGAAATGACACCTGAGTCTAATCACTGACAAACCTCACCACCACAGCACCTCTCCCTCTAACCTGTTACCTACTGTTTGGTCACACCTTTTTCATCTTTCCCAAATGGGGAGGAGGAAAAAAAAAAGTGACATCCCACCCCCCTGCCACCGTCTGGCTTTATTGACACAAGCCTTCAGAAAGCCAGTGCATACTTCTGAGACAGGCTTTCCAAATTCTCCAGCGATTGGGGTAAACAGATGCAGCAAAAATGCAGCAGGACCAAATGCAGCCCAAAAAAGCCTCAAAATTATGCAGTTGCAACAGCAATTCAAATCAACCACCCACAGGCAATAAGACCACACTTGGCACAGGAGGGCCCCACCCTGAAGCCATTCACTCATCTGGACCACAGGAGCCTAGAGCTGGAGCCTAGCCCGGAGTTACATCCTCAACCCCTGCCCACCTGCCTCTGGGATGAACTGCTTTACGAATGCATCCATTGCAGGCCTTTAAAAAGGTCCGAAAAGGCTGAGAGTGGAACTGGTCAGTCCAACAAACTTAGAACTCAAAATTCCAATACAATAATACGTCCCTAAGGGGTAAACTACTGCAACGCCAGGGACAGGGTGGATGATGGACTGGATACAGACACATGTCAAGTCATTTAGTGCTCTGCTCCTTAATCTGGCCCGTTTCTGCCTCTTTAAGGATATACCTTCTGGCTGCTCCTTGCTTTCCAGAGATGGGGACACAGGGGCTCATATATAGGGTTAAGAGTCCGTAGCCGACTGTTGGTCAAAGATGTAGAGAACAGAAAATTCATAAACATTCTTTGTGTGTGTGTGTGCGCGCACGTGCACACACTCAGTCACTCAGTTGTGTCTGACTCTTGTGACCCCATGGATTATAACCTGTCAGACTCCTCTGGAATTTTCCAGACAAGAATACTGGAGTGGGTTGCCTGCCATTTCCTAGTTCAGGGACTCTTCCCAACCCAGGAATCCAACCAGTAACTCTTGCGTTTCCTGCTTTGGCAGGCAAGCTTCTTTACCACTGTACCACCTGGGAAGCCCCACACATTCTCTGGGTACTCAGCAGTCAAAAATACACCACAGACAGCATTCTGAAGTAAGCTTAGCACATAAAAAAGACCACTCAGTTGGAGGAGCCTAAACATAACACTTTGTGCTATACTTTCTGTCCCTAATTAAGGCTGATGACACCCCCACCCCGCACTCCACCACCCCTCTCTGTGTAGGTTTGGAATGTTTGCAAGGAGAAACCTTGATAGAGGTCCCTGGCATTTTTATCCCTCTTTGAAAGAGACTGTTTTTAGAAGACATGTACTGATGGGAGTGGAGGGGAGCACGATACACTAATTTCAGTGTCTGCTCCCCACTCCAATCCTATGTGAATCCACACCGGAATTTAAAAAGCAGCAGCTACAGAAGCTTGCTTCTTAGCTCAGTGGCTCAGCATTTATCAGCGTGAAGACCTAGGAGGATGAGGAGGATTCAGAGTGACTAGTGTTTGGGGACATAAAATATCTTCTCGTTAACCACATTCTCTGAATCAGGAGGGGAATGGCCTGCATACTGATGGGGCACCCCAGTGAAACAGGACTGGAGAGGAGGCGATCATTACAAAAACTGCAAGAAAAAACCTATTTAAAGAGATATTCCCCCAGTTACCTTTCTCACATGTCCCAGTCCCACTGCAAAAATACAGAAGACTTAGAGGGAAAAGCTGATTTGTTGAAGCTGGCCCTCTGCAAGGGATCTTGCTCATAACCAAGAGGAAGACAAATAACCTTCCTTTTCTAAAAAGCCTAGGAAAAACCCACCATATAATGAATTATTCACAAGGCTGAACCTAAAAATGAGAGGGAGAAATATAGAAAGATGAAAGGGCGGAGAACTGGGCAGAAAGAGAAAGTGAGGAAAGGACCTGGTCTCTCTCTCCTTGAATAAAAGGGTATTAATTACAGTCACGTGTGAGTTCCCCCTTTCATGTCTTTGTGGTCAGTGATAAACAAAATTAGATCAGTATAGTTGCCTCTCATGGGCTGGACCACATGGCTGGGCTTGAGGAGCTGCAGTTTCCCAGGCAGCCCTGCAGATGACAAAGAGGGAGGCTCCTGATGAGCTATGGAACACACAGAGCCAAAGAGTCTGTGAGAGTTCTCAGAGTTTAGCACATCTTGACTGCATTTTATTTCAACCAAGAATATGAAGATGGAAAGAAACCAGATGTTCCTATAAAGAGAATAAAATGCAGTGAGTAGAGTTTGAGGGAAAAAGAAAAAACACCTACATTTTTTACAGCAGCAGCTAAAAAGAGATAAGCAGTTTTGGCTCCAGCTACTAATCCCAGAGTCTGGATCTTTCAGAATAAGATAAAAAAGAAGGCCTGTTCTCCTTTTTCCTCCTCCTCCTCTAATTCATTGGGGTATACTGCACCTAGCGCAGGGAAACAAGTGGAGGAAAGTGGGAAATGACACGCAAAACAACAGATAAAACCATCACAGCCAGGATATTATTGTCTCCATCTTCAAGTCATTTCATTTCTGTCAAACTCCTTCATTCCAAACTTGCTTTCCAGGCTACCTCCCAACTACAAATAGTCCCCCTCGACAGACCCCAGCCTAGTTTCCAGAGGAGGTATTTCTCACACCTTATTTCAAGGGCAAAGTCACAGGGCAAATGTGGAGATGGTCCTCGAGCTTCAGCAAATGAAGACCTTTATCCCGTAGCCTCAGTGCCTCCTTGTCCAGGTACACAGAAGATGTGAAGCCTCTCCTCATTAATCTGATCATAGCCTACATTACAGACTCTGTTCTTGTTAACTGCCAGCCTCTGCCCTAATCAAGGTGATCTGACTCATGAGCCACTGGAGTTACATCCAACCTGAAATTCTTGCCAGGGATTACAGTCTACTATCTTTCAGGTGCAATATATTTATAGGCAACAAAGGCAGGAGAAAGGTAACGCCATAATGGGAGATCGGGGAACTAAAAGCTCTCAGTAATCTTCACCAAAATCCTCCAAAAATAATGGACAATTGACAGTGCGAAATTCTCCATAATACAGCATATAATCTCAGACTCAAAGCCAGAGTCCTTTGGGGCTATAATGAAGTTCTTACAATAAAAATCATGAGTGATATCCGCAGGTTCATTACAATGAGCTTCGTTAGCTCAGTGGCTAAAAACACATTTGATCTTCCTACTTTAAACCATGTTCATTTCCACATAAAACATGTGCTCCCCTGCTGAGATGACCCACGCAATCAGTGGGGAAGAAGTACCCCACTGCTCCTCAATGACAAAGTCAGACATGCCATTTCTTTCTTTCCTCTTCGAACCTAGAAAAGCGCAATGTGGGGGAGCATCTCACAACCATGAGGGAGACCCTGGTAGGTCTACAGGCAACTGGCCCTGGCACAGAAGGGTTAGCACCAATAAGCACACAACATAGTAAATGCAGGGTGACATTCAGAGCAGCCAATTCCCTGAGAAAAAGAGAACCCTTTGTTAGATCTATTAGATGAGCAAGAAAGAAAAGAAGAATCATGTAAAATGTAATACCACATTTTAAATCAGATTAACATTTTCAAAAAGGTTATGGTATCCACTGCAGAAGAGAGTGCCATAAGAAAATAAATTATCTCCCTATGCAGATGTAGCTTCCAAGAAAAATGAAACATATTCAGAGTGGGCTGTTGACCTGCCACCACTTTTCATGCCAAATCTGGTTATCCTAGGCATTTTTTCCCACAAGTACAAGACCTTCCTTATTAATAACTGATAAGGTTATCACCCTCCATCCAAATCAGAGAATCCCCAAGTATAAGTTACATCATTCCTTATATTTAACTTTTCAGGCCAATGTGATTAAAGACCAGTAAAATGTAGTGGTCAGAAACCACTAACACAGCACACAGAATTATACATTATCCTCCTAGCAGGAGTAAAAGGGGACAACAGAAGGTGAGACGGCTGGATGGCATCACCGATTCAACAGACATGAGTCTGGGCAAACTCCAGGAGATACTGAAGGACAGGGAAGCCTGGCATACTGTAGTCCATGGGGTCACAGAGTTGGACATGACTGAGCGACTGAACAACTCCTGGTTCTCCAGTGACTTTCTCTGCAGCCAAAAACAGATGTATTTATCTTAGAAGGTGCACTGCATGAATACTCAAAATCCTCAAGCATGTTGCATGTGAATATGACAGTTCAAAACAGGTCTTGACATGTGTCCTGAATCTTACATTCTGTGAAATTCTGGCCCTTAAGTAGAGCACAAAAGCATTTCCCAAACAAATGGGCATACTAATCACCTGAGGATCTTATTAAAATGCAAATTCTGATTCAGTAACTCTGTAGTGTGGCTTGGGATTCCGAACTGTTTTTAAGTGAGGCATAGTTGATTTACAATAATAGCTTCAGGTGTACAACAGAGCAATTTGATATTTTTATAGATAACATGCTGTACAGTTATTATAAAATATGTTGCTGTTTAGTTGCTAAGTTGTGTCCAACTCTTCTGCAACCCTGGACTGTAACCCACCAGGCTCCTTTGTCCATGGGATTTCCCAGGCAAGAATACTGAAGTGGGTTGCCATTTCCTTCTCCAGAGCATCTTCCCCACCCAGGGATCAAACCCATGTCTCCTGCATGGTAGATTCTTTATCATTGAGCCCCCAGGGAAGTCCCATTATAAAATATAGACTATATTTTATATATTTCCCTGTCTTGTACATTACACCCCTGTGTCTTATTTATAACCCATAGTTTGAACCTCTTAATCCCCTTCACCTATTTTACCCCTCCTTCTGCCCCTCTTCCTGTGATAACCACTGGTTTCTTCTCTGCATCTGGAATTCTGAATTTTTAAAAAGCCCCTAGGTGATGAGGATGATGCCCCTTGCTGTCTGTGGGAGGCAAAACCTAGAAGACTTAGTTTACCAAGAACTAAGGTCCCTCCCTTCAGTATGCTAAAATTTCTTAAGGACTCTATTAATATTTATTGGGTAATTAGGCAGTGCTCTAGGAACCTGACATATATTAATTCATTTAATTCTCCCAGTAACTCATTATTTCACGGTCACTTCACAGATAAGGAAACTGAGTCACAGAGAAATAAAGTAACTTTTCAAGGTCACAGGGCTGGTAAAGGAACTGAGATTTAACCCAGACAGCTGAGCTCCAAAGCTTTGCTGGAAAACCAGTGCCCAGACTCCCAGTAAGAAGAAGGAACATAATTTCGGAAAGGAATTAGAAAGAAGAGGGGTGAGACCAGGAACTTAGATGCCCTATTAGAGCACACGCAGAACCCCCAGAAGTGCAATGTTTCCACATGGTCACCACCAGAGGGAATATATTAGTCAATTACATTGTACAGCCAGGAATAAAAAGCAAACATGGTGTATTTTAAATTTGCCAACAGGGCTCCTCTACACACCTTAGCAAATGTTCTCAGAACACTGTTACAAACAGCCTACATGCTGTAGAACCACCTCGAAACTTCCAACAATGGGCTGGAAGGGCCCACTGGGACGGGGCTCAGGGCCAAGGCACTGAGTAGGATGCTGAAATTAACTCCCTACTGTCTCTTTTGACTTTTTGGCGCATTCTGGCCGAAGACATGGAAAGAGCGCAGTGAAACCCACGGTCACACCTTGCGCCGCTCGCAATGCCTGCTAGAAAGGCGGCGTCTTTGCGGCGGAAAAGAAAACGTGAAAAGCAACGACCTCGTGGTGTAGGCGACGTGCTTAATTTCCCAGCCCGGGAGCCTGGGCCGGGCCGGAAGTGCCCGAGGTGCTAAACCTGGAGGAACGGTGGAGCCCAGGCCTCGAGGGGAATTACGGGGGTGCCGTCCGAGGTGCCAACGCTAGCCACGGGCACACACTGCCACCCGCGGGGCGGCTGGGCGGCTTTGTCTACCGCCTGGCAACGGGAGGGCGCCTGTCTGGGTAAACACGCCCCTAAGAGAGGCACGCTGTAAAGCAGCACAAGGTGGGTGGGAAATTTTGGAGAATTGTAGAAGATGGGCGGGCGGGGAACGGGGTGCCTGCTGGGAAAATCTGTAGGGACCTGGCTCGCGGAGTGTTCGCAGCCAGCCGCAGCACGAAACACAATGAGAGCTGTCGCTTTGTGCAGCGGACCGGCCGGGCGGGACTGCAGGGGCCGGACGCTTCCCCTTGCCCGTCCCCCCTCACCCCAGATAGGTTTAACTCTGGAACCGGCTGGCCCCAGGATCTCTGTGGGGGTGGGAGGGAGAGGGGAGTGAAGGGAGAAGGGGGGCGGGGGGGGGGGTGGTAGTGCGAGCTGCAGCAGTAAGAGTATCTGCTTAGAGATGCTCCCGCGTTTCTAATGAGGGGTGCTCCCTAGAAGCCCCACACGCCAGCCAATCGCGGTGCGGCTGAGGCAGAGAACTAGGGAGGAAGGAAGGGAAGGCCAGAGGCTGGGGTGGGGGTAGCAGCGAGATGCCTAGGCCCCAAGGCGGGTCAAGCCAGGAGCTTCCAGGATACTGGAGACCCAAGGTGGCTCCAGCTGCCTCCCCATGCACACCTGGAGGTTGGGGGTGAGGGGAGGCAGGCGAAGGAAGACGAGGAGTGGCCTCTTTTTGCAGGTACATCCCTCCCAAGAAATCTCTCCACAAGCATCAAAGTCCCATGTCTCCAAGCCTACACCCGTATATAATCCACCCCCTCCTCCGGCTTGCTCCCTACTCATTCCCTCACCATCCAGCAGCCCCTGATTCCTAAAGACCTTGCCAGATGCCCATATTCTTAGTGAAGAACGAGGCTGTGAGATGCCTCATCAGCAGCCTGCATCGGGTGCACTTAACTAAACCTGCCAAGGAGCTCCTTCTCTGCCCGTTCACCCTAACACTGCCACCACCAGTTCTTTGTGGAGAGCAGTTCCTATGGAGCTAGAGAGAGACGAGAGACGGATTGCTTGCACACCTCTGGCCTCAAGCTGATGCAGCCCTCCGCTGATGAATTCAGGCCCAGCAGGTCTGCCTGGATCCTGGGAATGGGGAAGGCACTCAGCTGGTCAAGCTTGAAGAGGCAGGAGAACCCAATCCGGACTAAGGAAAGGATGGGCCCTGATGAGCTGCTCTGCCAGACCGAGAAAAGCACCCGAACTCTGAGCTGTTGGGTTGTGTCATTGGAGACTGCCTCCTGGGACACACTCACTCACTCCTCTTCCAGCAGAACTTAAACTCAATCCCCAGCAGTTAGCTGGGTCCCAGGCCAAACGCTTGTGTTATTTATCCATTTGTCAATGTATCTACAGCGTTTGGGCTCCTAGCTTTGAAGCTTCTGAGCTGATAAATCCTCTCACAGAGCTTCGACTTTCCTCCAGGCAGACAGTGTCGATGTCTTCCCAGCTGGTGGGGATGGAGGCAAAGGGGATGGCTTCAAGGGACGTAAGAGGGGCTGAGTATGAAAGAAAATCCTGAGATTAGCAGCAACCCATTCTATGCAGCTTGTGAAGGGACCAGGGGGCCGAGAATCCAATCAAGCCCAGCCCAAAAGAGGCAAACACCGCAACACCATGCACCCAGGAATGCTGGAGACTTTCACGGAGGAAAATCAGAAACCAAAAGTCTTACCTTGAAAAACACTAGTGCCCACATCGGTTTCTACGGCACCATGCTTGCCTCTTAGATGCACCAAGTACAGAGTGCACTTCAGCGAAGGGGCAAATCGGCACCAGGAAAAGGATGGGGGGCAAATTCCACGCTAGGTTTCCCCCCTTACCCGAAGAAATGCAAAGGGGAGAGGGGAGTAATGGTGGGCAAGAAAGGATATGGCCAATCGATGAGCTTCTTGGCGTATTTCCTGACAATGTTATCTTCTCCGAAGATGAACAGGGATCTGTTGACGGTGAAACAGTTCTGCCGGACGGGAATAGGGTTGTACAAAGCCATAGTCCGCGCCCTCTGCGCTTTCGACTGCTTGTAGGCGGGCCGCCGGCCCGGAGGCCGGCACGGGGGTTCCTTGCCGGTTCCTGCTCTGGTCCGAGTCTCCATCGCCCGACCCCGGCCTGCCGACCACCGCCTCCCCGAAGCGAGCCATCCTGAAGTTTAAACAGACAGAAGACACACAAAGGTGATCGTGGCCGAACACCCGCACACAGCAACAAGCAGAAAGACACACGGAGTCTCAGAGCCGCATCCAGACGGGCACGGGGACCACCGCCTCCGGGGAGCCTCGCGAGCTCTTCGGAGAGGCGGCAGCAGCAACCCCGCCGCTCTGAACTGTTGAATCTAAATGCAACCTCTGCGAAGCTCCATTCCTCAAGGAGGAAAAAAAAGGGGGGGAGAGCTTGGGGGTGCTCCGTTTCTGGAGACAATTTTTTTTTTTTTTCAAAATGCCAGTGTGTGGTGGCGTTCAGGGACTGGAGAGAAGAGGGGTGGAGTAGGCTGCTCTTCAAACATAGCTCCTCTTCTGGCAGACGCACCACCTAGTTCTGGGAGAGAGGCAGGCACCGGCCCGCTAGGTAACAGTTTGGTAATTTATTGATGGTGGGGGGAGGGGAAAAATGAAAACAAAAGAACTTTTCAAAAAAAAAAAAGACAAGGACAAGGTTACGGTGACATGCTTTATAACGCCGGCCCCTGCAAGTCCATCTAAGAAATTCCACAACCAAGACTTGGGTCTTTAAACCTGCCAGCACAGACGCATCCAAAGGTGGAGGAGACAGGGAGGGGAGGGAGGAGAGCTGTATTGAGGTTCCTGCATAAACCGCAACGCCCAAAATATCAAAATAAGAAGTCGATCCAACCGGAGAGGGACAAATGACTTCAAAGCTCCTGCGCTTGGGAGAGAAGTTGAAAAGCATCCAGAGAGCGGCGAAGCCCGAGTGCCAGCATCCTCCCGGAGCGCTCGCCGCCGCCGCCGCCGCCGCCTCCCCGGATCAGCATGCAACAGCGATCCGCGGCTGCGCCGGGGAGAGGGCGGGAGCGAGCGGGCGGGCGGGAGAGCTCTTGGGCGAGGGAGGAACAGGTTGCAGCCGAGCCCAGCGGTGGCCTGGCACGCGAGTTGTCCAGGGACCGAACTTGCTCACTGATGACTCGGTCTTCCTCTTCCACCCCGGCAGCTCTCCCCTCGATGGAGCAGAGAAGAAGATAGGGAACGGGGAGACCGGAAAGGCGAGGAGGGGGAGAGCGAGCCGAGCGCAGAGGCGCAGCGAGGCGCGCACGGGAGCGCCCGGAGAAGCGGGGGCGGGGCCGGCGAGCGCGGGCTGGGCGGGATGGAGCCGGAAGGACCCCGGCCCACGTCGGCCGGAGGGCTCCCGGAACGCGGGGCTAGTGTGGCTCATTGATCGGTTTTGCCGGAGGGAAGGGGCCTCCTCTGCCAAAGACCGGCTAGAGTAGCCTCTCCCCAAAGTCCTGCAGAGAGGAGGCAGACCGGCGCAGCTGGCCGCGCGGCAAAGTCTCCGCTGGAGAGCCGAGGCCCGGCGGGGGCGCACACGCACGCGCGCACGCTCTCGCGCCGTCAGTGCCCGCCGGGGCTGTGCCCCGCGCACTACCCGGCGCGCGGCCGCCCGGACCTTTGCGCTCTGCGTGCCCTGCCCCGGGGCCCGGTCGCCGCGTCTCCGCACCTCCCGGGCTCCGAGAGTACTGCCCTAGCATTCCCCGCGGAGAAGGCAGCACTCCCTTCTGCCCCTGTCCCTACTTAGCAGCCTGGAGGCCCCGTGAGCGACGCTAGGACCTCCGGGGTCTCCGCACTCTCGGGTTGGAGCCAGCTCTGGTGGGAGCTTTTTGCATTTAGAGAGCCGCCCCCTCTCTAAACGCAATCTGGGATGGCCTCTTGGATTTGGCTCTAGGAGACCCCTGCATTTCTGGAAAGGTGGTCTAGACACCGGGTCCCCAGTAGTGAGTTCTACTCACTAAGATTTCAAAAAGGCTAAAACCACTTTTTTGAAATCTTAACAATCGGGGGATCCGCCCATCCCTACCTCTTACCCTCAGGTCAGCTCCACTGACTTCCTCGAACCCACTCCAGAAATGGAGAAAAAGTAGAATTAATGTTTGAGCTGCAGACGAGGGGAAAGGTGGACTTCAGGTCCCAGAGAAAGTTCCCGGGTTTAGCAACCACGCCCTTCCCCGCGTGAGTCAGTGGTCTGATCTGAAGACAGGTATCAGCTGCCACTGCTTTGCCTGAATGCAGGGTCCCTTCCAAGTTGTTCCCACCTGAGCGGTGGAAGAGAAGGCGGGGTGGGGCAGAGGAGGAAAACAAAAGAGTGACCAGAGGCTGGAAATCCTGGGTGAGTGTTCCCTC
The DNA here is from genome assembly GCF_003369695.1 of Bos indicus x Bos taurus. Lineage (NCBI taxonomy): Eukaryota > Metazoa > Chordata > Mammalia > Artiodactyla > Bovidae > Bos > Bos indicus x Bos taurus. The sequence continues at coordinate 16,783 of NW_020867240.1, read as the reverse complement.
GCAGATGTGAAAGGCAGTGCCTGTGTGTGAGATAACTGGTGAGAAGGGAGACAACGTGATGTCTGAGTGAGAAGCAGTGTGTTCCTCCGTGGACGTGGCGGGGCAGCAAGGCCATGTGAGCAGTGACACAGGTCTGCTGTGTGAGAATGTCTGTGTGAAGGGAAAGTCTCTGGTGGTGGAAAACCCCCACCCGCGGCAGGCACTGCTCCCTTTGGCATGGCAGGTTGACCTTTTGCTTCAGGGGAGCCCATTTTGGGTCCAATTATGATTTGAGGTGAGTCAGCTCTAATTAGTATTTTGCTTTCCTTACCCCCTTACCCTGTCGTCTAGCTCCCTTAATCGGAGGGTCCTTTTCTGTCTGAACACCTATTCAGAGTGAAAGGGAAGGTTGTACTATGAACCCAAAGCCCCATCAGCTGTCAGTTGTTTTGGACCCAGTCACAAGTGACTCTCTCAATAGCTCTGTAAACTACACAGGGTTAGAAAAGGCTCTCAGAGAAGACCAAATCCATGCTTTCAGAGGTAGGACCATAACCCATAGCACAAAATTCATTCAATCACTGGACAAATATTTTTAAGCCCAAGGCATTGTTTCAGGAACTGAGCACACACTCCTGAACAAAATTGTGTTGTCAGTCTTGTTAAGTCGCGTTGGACTCTTTACAACCCCACAGACTGCAGCACATCAGGCTTCCCCATCCTTCACCATCTCCTGGAGTTTGCTTAAACTCATGTCCACTGAATCGGTGGATGCCATCCAACCATCTCATCCTCTGTAGCCCCCTTCTCCTCCTGCCCTCAATCTTTCCCAGGTTCAGAGTGTTTTCCAGTGAGCTGGCCCTTCCCATCAGGTGGCCAAAGTATTGGGCAAAATAGATGATGACAAAAATAAAGCATCTGCTTCTGTGATTAAATTGTATAACCTTACTGGCTGGAATGCATGATGGATCTCACTCTCATACTGCAGTATCACCCCCTTTGCTCCTTGTCTTGGCCTTTAAAGGCTGGAAGGTGGCATGCCTAATTGTTAATGCTCAGAGAAGCAAGGCTCACCAACATATTACTTCCAGGAAGAGGTTTTGGGAAGACCAGGAACCCTTGACTTGTGTCTTCAATGTCGCCCATACAGCAGAGATCCAGATTCCTTTGCTCTCTCTACAATATCCTCTGTGCTCTGTGGCTATTATAATTCTTTAGGGACCTAGAATTCCCACTGCTGCTGCTGCTGCTGCTGCTAAGTCACTTCAGTTGTGTCCGACTCTGTGCAACCCCATAGACGGCAGCCCACCAGCCTCCCCTGTCCCTGGGATTCTCCAGGCAAGAACACTGGAGTGGGTGCCATTTCTTTCTCCAACGCATGAAAGTGAAAAGTGAAAGTGAAGTTGCTCAGTCGTGTCCGATTCTTTGTGACCCCATGGACTGCAGCCTACCAGGCTCCTCAGTCCATGGGATTTTCCAAGCAAGAGTACTGGAGTGGGGTGCCATTGCCTTCTCCGAGAATTCCCACAGCAGGATATTATTCATAGAAATGAGAGGGGCCCCCTGGAGTTGAGGCTTCCTTCCCGCCTTCCACCTTCCGAGGAGGCACGAATCACAAATGTATGGCTGGGGATGATGTAAAGTCTGCAGGGGAGCAGGAGTGCCTCTGTAGGGGGTTAAAACTGCGACTTCCTGGAGGTGCAGCCCAGGAGCACAGAGGCAAATATGATGGCGTGAATAGCTTTCGGAATGGACTTGGCCTAAGGACAGTAATACTGGGAGGAAGGCACTCTCACATATTCACCCCCACCTGGCTTCACAGCCCTCTGAGATCTGTGGACTGCTTTCATGCTCTCCCATGCCTCCATTCTCCCAGCCCTCAGATGGCTACAGTTTTAACGGCTGAATAATAGTTTATATGTCCTTAATAATTTCAATTTATATAAACCACACTCCAAACCTCTGAGGTCAGCCTGGCAAACATGTATTATGACCCTGATTTGGTGGACAAATCAGAGTTTCATAAATGTTAAGTGGTTTGTCCACATCTAATGAGAGGCAAAGCTGAGACTTGTAACAGCTCTTCTGACTTTCACTTGATGGTTCTTTCTAATATCCAGGCTAATTTCTTCTGGGCAGTAATAGTGTAGTTCCAAATTGTTCACGATCAAGAGAAGAAACTATCCAGTCACACTAAGCCTATGGGAATACTGTGCTTACCATCCTCAAATTGAATGTGATCAGTGACCAAATGCTCCTGGGACTATGCTGGGAAGATGCTTAACTGGGAACACAACTACTGCCCTCAAGATCTGGGAGGATCCTTAGGAAAAAAAAAACCTGAGATTAGGTCACTGCCATAATGCTCTTTGTAAGGGAACTTGGTGGACATTCTCCTTCCTGTGTCCCTAGTTCCACTGTCCTCTTAAAGAGACCACAAATGGAAATGTAAAAAATCAGATAACTCGGATTGGAAACTGGTTTCCTAAAATCCCTTTCCAGCTCCGGAGGGCTATTAGCCATATTTTTATGTTGTTAGAGCACCATCTACCGGTCATGTGTGAGCACTTCGCTGTGACCCTCAGATACTTGGCTGCCTCAACCTCATACCTCAGGGTCTAGACATTCCTAAAGAGGTGACCTCTGGTCACCAGACCTCTATTCCCCTGTCATACTTTCTTGAAGCCTAAGCCCCAAAATTTTACCATCAATGCAACCAGGCATCTCATGGTACTTGAAACATGCAGTCCCCCACACTGGACATAGTGGTATGAGGTCAAAACACACACACACATGAGCTAAGACGGTGCAGCCGAAAGGTCTACGTGTATTTTCTGCACAAAGTGACCTGCAAACTATAAACCCAAAAGGATCTAAGAAAGCAAGTGAAAACCTTTCCTAGCATACGAATCCAATGCAGACAGTAACCCTAACCCCTCAGCCCCTCTGTTCCAATGCACCATTCAGAGTGCAAGCAGAAGAGGACTTAACTGGTAGAGGGTCCCTCCAGCTTCCCTGGAAAGGAAGGCAACAATGTGGCCACACTCCTCCTGAACCAGGCAGGCCATGGGAGTTTGTACCAAGATGGAGAGACGCAAGTGGCAAGGATGGAAAGCACTTAGCCTCTTTCCCTCATTCATAAAGCTCTTCCCAGATCCGTCAGGCCATGGGCCATCTTCACAGGAGATTTCAGCCAGTCACTGAGGAGTCTGCAAACCTTGCCTCATCCAAAACCACTGTTCCCTCCCACCAGCCCCTCCCCCCTCTCCATTCCCAGCTCTATCCAGATAGCTTATGCTTGCTTAAGTGATCAGAGCCCCTTTTGTTCTATTTTTCCCCTGCAGAGCCTTTCCAAGAAATAGACTCTTATGCAAAGCAGTGCTCTAAGGAACATAATGCAGAGAGGATTTGGGAGTGGGTTTTAAGAAAAAAGTTGGCAGGAGACCATGTGCACATTCACAGAAGAGCAGGAGAGCATTATGGCGATGCAGACATCTTGGGAGTCTGGTGGCTTCCACAATACCTTACAGCCCTGACTTGGGTAAAAACATAACTTCACGTCCTTATGTAATGTCTGTGCCTAGAACCAGCATTTCTCAAACCTATGCCCGAGAAACCCCACAGCACCAACACTCTATCAACTAACTATAGATGTGCAGATTTTGCTAAAATATGTTTTTCAAACCATTCATTTATGACAACTCAATATTTCCTGGGTGCCAACCATGGTGATATTATCTCACTGCATCTTTGCTGCAGGACTGTGAGACACACTATTATCTGGGGCCCAGAGCTTCAGGGATGTGTCCAAGTGCACAGAGAGAGGAAACAGAGCTGCAGCTCCTGATAATAAGGTCAGGGTTCCTTACAGTGCGCAACCACTCTTAACATACTGCATGTCAGGATGTTTTCCTTGCTTAAGAGTCTGGTCATAGGTACAGTCTTAGACTTTGGAGAATAAGCCATGGCCTTGAGCCAGAGAGTCTCACTGAGGTTAAATTTCTAAGAATACCCATCACCTGTCCCATAGGGATGTTACGAAGTTAGCTAAGCTCTTAGATCAGTACCTGGCACACAATTGGTGCTATATATGTATTTGTTAAATACACTTCAGCTACGGTAGCTGTGACCACCGTACATACAGCAAACACTGCACATCTGGCTGTGTCCTGCTTCTAAAGCAGACTTCAGAAGCACAGCCCAGCAGTGTGTCTGTGGTGTGTGCAGAGTAGACAGAGGCACGAAGAAATGTGCCTGAAATTTGGTCAGAAAGACCATGAGGGAAAAAGAGAAAAGAAAGCAAAAGATTAGAGACCAGAGTCTAAAGAGCCCAAAGGCCTTGATACCTGGTGAAAAGGTGCCTCCTTAATTCATAAGCCCATGGAACGAATAAGAATTAACCCCTTTTAATGTGCCAGGCATTATTCTCAAGGGTTTGGAGGCTCAAGGGAAAATTAGACACAGTCATGGCCCCTAAGAGCTTACAGTTTTAAAGAGGAAAAGGGGAAAACATCCTTATGAAGAACACTGATAGCAGTCAGAATGTGGCGAGCACTCTAAGAGAGCACAGGTGGGGTAAGACCCAAGGAGGGAGACATTCCCTCAGGCTGGAGGCAGCTCGGGAAAAGAGAAGAATCAGCATGGCACTGGGGGCCCAGAAGCCCTGGGGGACAGGACGGCCTGAGCTGGGATGTGGTGATTAATGATAGGGAATTCCTGAACCAGTCAGCACTTCATTCTCTTTCCATGCATCTAGGATCACGAAGAGTCTAGCATTACCACTTCAATCCTTTGTTTTCCATAAGATGAGTCACTTTTCAGCCCAGACAAAAGTCAACCTTAAGAGAAATTAACCCCCTGGTGACTCAGATGATAAGGAATCTGCCCTCAATATGGGAGACCCTGGTTCAATCCCTGGGTTGGGAAGATCCCCTGGAGTAGGGAGTGGCTACCCACTCTAGTGTTCTTGTCTGGAGAATTTCATGGACAGAGCAGCTTGGCAGGCTACAGTCATGGGGTCGCAAAGAGTCGGATACTAAGCAACTATGACTTGGGTTTCTCCAATGGCTCAATGGCTAGACAATCCACCTACAATGTAGGAGACACAGGAGATGCAGGTTTGATCCCTGGGTAGGGAAGATCCCTCGGAGAAGGACATGGCAACCTACTCCAGTAAGTATTCTTGCCTGGAGAATCCCATGGACAGAGGGCCTGGGGGCTACAGTCCAAAGGGTCACAAAGAGACACAAAGAGTCAGACACAACTGACTAATCACGCACCACGCATGTACCATCTATTGGGAAAGTCAGTTTGGAGGTCCAGTGTCTAGCCCCAGACAACCAAGGATGCCTGCCGGATCACCTCAGCACCTGCTGTCAGCGTCTAGTCCGGCTGCCCAGTCAAGATAGAAGGCGGCAGGACCACTCCACAGAGCTCCAGCTCTGACTGACGGGAATGAGCCAAGAGTGCATTGTCATCTTACATCATTGTTGTAAGAACAACGGACAGAAAACACGCCTCTCCGTCCACCCCCTTGGCCTCTTGACTCAGAAAAAAAAATACAGCCCACACACACTGCAGAGCTCACTAAGCCTGGTGGGCTAGGGCTGATTCATTCATTCAGCAAACAGAAAATGAGCGCCTTTCACATGTCAGGCGTGGCCTCGGGGACCGGAGTCAAGGGGACAGTGAGGAGACTGAGAGGGTGCCAGGCTGCATCCTGCATTGACCAGCCAGTCTTGATCCACTCACTCCCCACATTTCACTCTTGAAGACGATGTCCAACAGGGAAAGTGGCTCACAGCCCAAGGATAGCCTAGGGGAGCTCTGACCGCCCAGAGAAGAGAACGCGTGCCCATCCCACCCACCAGGCTTGCCTCTCACAGGACTCTGGGTTGGAATCATCACAGATTAAGCCACCACCTGTCCATCACCACACCCTTTCTCTCCCACTCTCTCCTCCGCTGAGCAGCTGCTTACACCCACCTGGTATAAAATAATCAGAGTGAATAAGGCATTCCCATATGATATGGACTTGAGGCCAGCTTTGAAACGTGCATCTAGGCAGACCAGGCTGGCTCTGTCCCCTTCCAAGCCCCCGGAAATGGTACAAAGACCCCACTGACCTCATGTGGTCCTTGTTCTCCCCTCCTCCTCCTTGACCACACTAGAGTCTGGCACCACTGACCGCCTCTTGTCCCTCACTTAGCATCTCAGTTTCCACTCGTCCCACCTCACCACCTGGTCCTCTTCCTCCTCTTCCTCCTCTTCCTCCTCTCCCTTTATCAGGGGAGCCCCTCATGGATCTGCCCTCAACCTCCTGACCTTCTCCCTCTGACTCCTCTCCCTTTGGGGTCACGTCCTTACCCACAGTTTCAGCTACCCCTCTATTTCCCCATCCAGCCTCTGTCCCGTACCTTTCACCTCATTTCCATATGCAAATACACAATTAAGCAATGGGTATCTCCATGAGCACTGGGCTATCCATCATCATCTCAATGCATTTAAAAGTGAATTCATTATAATTCCTTCAAAGCAAGTTCCCCATCCAAAAATTACACCTTCTACCAGGTGACATGATTCTCCCTGTCAGTCGCTTGACTGCAGCCATAGGTCCTCACTACCTAAAACAGGGCCAAACTCCTTAGTCTGACAAGTCAAGACAATCTGAATCCATACCTTGCCAACACCATCTCCGTGTTCCAGAGTATTAACATAGTTATAAAACTTTAAAACTCTTGCTCACAGCACCTGCTTCAGACTGACCCAAGCACAGTCTTCTTTTCTGCTTCTCTGACTCCTAGGTGTCCTGTGGTGGTTTAGTCACTAAGTCGTGTCCAATTCTTGGGATCCATGGACTGCAGCCTACCAGGCTCCTCTGTCCATGGGATTCTCCAGGCAAGAATACTGGAGTGAGTTGCCATTTCCTTCTCCAGATGTGTGGTTCAGTTCAATTCTGCCTTTTCCATGAAGCCTTCCATAACCTATCCAACTCTAGGGAGCTTTCTGCCACCTCTCCAATTCAATCTATGATCTCTACCTCCTGCAAACTCATAAAACTTTTGTATCACTCATGGATAGTAACGTGTTTACTCACTGTCATTGTTGCCATGGATATAAGTTCACCAGTACATTTCTATTTAATTTTACAGTTAGGTATGCTGCATCTCCTCCACTGTGGTATAAGCTTCTTAAATGCAGAAGACATATCTTCCCCTTCTTTATTCCCTGGTGTGCCTGCATCATTCTCCATGCACGTGTGTGTGCTAAGTCGATTGAGTCGTGTCCGCCTCTTTACAATCCTATGGACTGTAGCCCGCCAGGCTCCTCTGTCCAAGGGATGCTCCAGGCAAGAACACTGGAGTGGGTTGCCATGCCCTCCTCCAGAGGATCTTCCCAATCCAGGGATCGAACCCACACCTCTTACATCTCCTGCATTGGCAGGCGAGTTCTTTACCACTAGCACCACCTGGGAAGCCTTTACTTTAGCAGGCCTTTACTAAATACATAGTCAAAGAATGAATGATTGAATCTCCTGCAACTCTTTTTGGTGAAAAAGAGCTTTGGCATCAACCAGGTAGCTGGTCCCTGTCTGAGGGACTGCCCTTCTCCTAATACATTCTGCCACTGAGTCTGTTGTTAAGTATTTCCAGTTGTTCCTTCTGGGTTGAGTGTTCGTTCTCGCCTTAATAAGAAAGCATGCTTAGCACTCATGTAGGAGATCAGGTGACTCTAATTCAGGGGAGCTTTTCTAGCACAATAACAACCTCACCCTCATTTTATCCATCATAAATTATAGGGTTCATTCCCCTATGAGGAACAGCTCCTGCTCTTTAAAAACATAATTGAATTAAGATTTGGGATATCAGTTATTTAAAAAGAGACATCCAGATCTCTACACAGAGAATATTTTCAGTTCCCTTTTCACAGAACATAAAACAAAGAATAAAATTCTGCTTCAAAAAAAATCAACTACAGTCTTAATCGGTTCTATCTCTTCTCTCTACCAAAAAAGGCAAATGTCATCACCATACCTCTTTCCCTTATGAAGAACTGCATGTGAAAGAGATATACCACTTTTGATCGTATGCAGATACATGCACTGGCTTCTAATCTGATCTCAAGTTCTGCCAGGCCGTGTCCAGACATACACAAGGAATCTTCCTATGCTGTTCAGAACTTTCAAACAGGCTTAACACAGTACAATCAAAGGTGAAGAATTATAAGCTTTTTTGAAGTTTTCTAAATACTCATAATGTGTCATTTAAAAATGGGAAAGGTGGAAATGTAATTCTCAATCAAAAGAGAGAATTTATGAAATACTTCTCTCTAATACATTGCACAGAGTCGGATATGACTGAAGCAACTTAGCAGTAGCAGCAGCAGCAGCAATACCCTTAATAAGCCTGTCCTTTGGACACACACATAGACATACTACACAGCCCTTTCCATTAAAGACTTTTTGTGTTGTTTTTTTTTTCTTCACATAATCCCCCACCATTCAATCACATTCTTCAAAGAAATTCTGCCAGATATAAAGTGGTCAATGTATTAATATAATCATCCAAAGCTTCCTATCATGCATGCTGTTTTCCCTTTGTTACAATAATCTATATTTTCCAGTAAGTCATAATTTCATATTGCAGATTCCAGAACTATTAAAAAAATGGACATGCATCAAGCAAACAAAGAATAATTACAAAGAAAAGTACTAATTAATGGGCTTCCCATTCAAGATAGCGGAGTAGAAGGACATGTGCTCATCTCCTCCTGCGAGAGCACCAAAATCACAACTAGTTGTTGAACAGCCATTGACAGGAGATGCTGGAACCCACCAAAAAAGCATACCCCGTGTCCAAAGACAAAGAAGAAGCTATAGTGAGGCAGTACGAGGGGCACAAACACAATCAAATCAAATCCCATAGCCATGGGAGAGAACAATAATACCAAAGAAATCCTTCTCTTGTTGTGAAGGTTCTGAGCCTCACATCAGGCTTCCAATCCTGGGGATATAGCAAAAGGACTAGGAATCCCCAGGGAACCTGACTGGGAAGGCCAGTGGGATTTGATTACAAGATTCCCACAAGACTGAGGGAAATCAATTCCACTGTTGGAAGGCACAAACAAAATTGTGCATGCACCAAGATCCAGGGTAAAGGAGCAGTGACCCCACAGGAGACAGAACCATATCCACCTGCTAGTGTTGGAGGGTCATCTGGGTAGGTGTGGGTTGACAGTGGCTCACCACGGGACGGGGGCACTGGCAACAGCAGTCCTGGAAGGTCTCCTCGGCTTAAGTCCCCCTGGATGTCACCATTAACCCTACCTTAGAGCCCACTGACCCCAGGGCTGGGTCACCTCAGGCCAAACAACTAGTGGGGAGGGAGTGCAACCCCACCCATCAGTACATAATTGGACTACAGCTTTACTGAGCAAGCCCTGCCCACCAGATCAAGACCTAGTTTTTCCCATAGCCAATCCCCCCCAACAAGAAGCTTACACAAGCCTCAGCCTCATCCACCAAAAGGCAGACAGAAGTAAGAAGAACCACAATTTTGCAGCAGCTAAAATGAAAACCACATTATAGAAAGCTTATCAGAATGAGAAAGCAGAAAGTTATGTCCCAATGAAGGGACAAGATGAAACCCCCAAAAAACAACTAAATGAAGTGGAGATAGGCAACCTTCCAAAAAAGAATTCAGAATAACAGAATGCAGAAGATCAAGAAATGTTTACTGAAGACCTAGAAGAACTAAAGAACAAACAGAGATGAACAGACTAGAAGGAATCAATAGAAGAACGGAGACAGAAGAACAGACAAGTGATCTGGAGGGCAGAATGGTGGAAATCACTGCCGCAGAACAGAATATAGAAAAAAGGATTGGAAAACAAAAAAATGAAGACAGTCTGAGAGATCTCTGGGATGTTAAATGCACCAACATTCGCATTACAGGTGTCCCAGAAGGAGAAGAGAGAAAAGACCCAAGAAAACATTTGAAGAGATAATAGCTGAAAATTTCCCTAACATGGGAAAGGAAATAGTCAACCAAGTTCAGGAAGCACAGAGAGTCACAGGCAGGACAAACCAAGGAGGAACACATCAAGACATACAGTAATCAAAATGACAAAAATTAAAGACAAAGATAAAATATTAAAAGCAACAAGGGAAAAATGACAGATAATATACAAAGGAACTCCCATAAGGTTATCAGCTGATTTCTCAACAGAAACTCTACAAGTTAGAAGGGAATGGCATGATATAGTTCAAGTGATGGAATGGAAGAACCTACAACCAAGAATACTCCACCCAGCAAGACCCTCAGGCAGATTTGACAGAGAATCAAAAGCTTTCCAGACAAGCAAAAGTTAAAAGAATTTAGCACCACCAAACCAGCTTTACAACAAATGGTAAAGGAACTTCTCTAGGCAGGAAACACAAGAGAAGGAAAAGACCTACACAAATTAAACCCAAAACAATTAAGAAAATGGTAATAGAATCATACATATTAATAATTACCTTAAGTGTAAAATGGATTAAATGCAGCAACAAAAGACATAGATTGGCTGGGCAGATGAAAACATGTACATGTATGCACTTCTAATTGCCACATCACTCTACTTGACCCTCCAAATATATTAATTATTTTATATTGTTAGGTTAATCATGTTTCCATTATGGCTTGCAATTGCAATTATCTTTTATTTTTGTCTACTGATTGTGAAAACTGATAAATATCTTTTTACTATTGTGATATGTAACAATTATTCACTTAAAACCATTGTGTCACAATTGGCCAACAGAAAATAATAGAATTCTATATCACTAAAATTACCACTTAATAGAAAACCTGTAATCACTTTTTAAAATCCAGATGCATATCAGAATTGTCTTGGAATTTTTTTTTGAAAATACAAATGCCCAGGTATTGCTTTTTTTCTCCAAACTCCGGAAGTGTTTTCTAATGAGCAGTCATGTTTAAAAACAACTAGACTATACAATGCTGTTTTACTTTTATCGAGTTTATTTCACTTTCTATTCATATTCAGTGCCCCCCTTTTCATTTAGTTTATGTTTTCCAATTTCTCCATCTCTTTTTTTGTTGTTGTTCTTTCTCAAGCCTTTATCAAGCATAGTAGAAAGCTTTTGTATACATATATATATAATATGTATAATGTAATATATTTTAGAAAAATTATGAATTTTTGCCTAGTTAAAAAATTTATACATTTTTATTCCTCTTGTTTGACTTAGTAGGAATAGAATGCTAGATTGTAGGTTTCTAATTTACATTCACTCAAAACTTTGATATAGTTCCATGTATTTTGGCATCCAGTACTACTGCTAAAAGTCTAGAAAATTTATTATCTTAGTGATTTTTTATATATATGGAATTTAGAAAGATGGTAATGATAACCCTGTATGCGAGACAGCAAAAGAGGACACAGATGTATAGAACAGTCTTTTGGACTCTGTGGGAGAGGGAGAGGGTGGGATGATTTGGGAGAATGGCATTGAAACATGTATAATTTCAAATATGAAACGAATCACCAGTCTAGGTTCGATGCATGATACAGGATGCTTGGGGCTAGTGCACTGGGATGACCCAGAGGATGGTACAGGGAGGGAGGTGGGAAGGGGGGTTCAGGAAGGGGAACATGTGTACACCCGTGGTGGATTCATGTTGACGTACGGCAAAACCAATACAATATTGTAAAGTAATTAGCCTCCAATTAAAATAAATAAATTTATATTTTAAAAAGAATTTTTTGAATGAGGCTTGAAACTTCTAATCCAATTCTGAGAATATAAAGAAATACAACGTTGTAAAGAAACACAGGAAATTAACACGGGATACAGAACTATTAACTAAAGTACAGATTTTGTTCAAATTTCACAAAAATCTATGCTAGCGTCCATTATTTATTTTCATACCTTATTCAAGACTCCACATTGTATTCAACTGCACTGAGCAGCTTCAACTGCATGCAACAAATTCTGGTAAATTCTCTTTTCATTTTTATTCTATTACAAATATTTTCTAATTTTCCATGTTAGGGCTTCTTAGATACACCCATCATTTAAAAAGAATCATACAAAAGATGTTTAATTACCAAATACATGGGATTTTTAAAGTATCTTTAGATATTAATTTCTCATTTTGATATTAATGTATCATTTAAATGCTTTCTTCTCTGCAATCACTCTCTGTTTTTTCAGTCTTCTAACTATTGAGGCTTTCAATGCTAAATCAAAGATCTGTCTCGGTAAATGTCACATTGCACTTGAAAATATGTGGGTTATTTTCAAATATCTTTTGATATTGATTTCTAACACAATTCCACAGTGATAAGAGAACAAACTCTGTGTGACTTCAATACTTTTAGGCCATGAAATATTTGCACTTTGTTTTATGTCCCTGAATATGTTCCAGTGTCTCCTAGCTTATAGCCTAAGGGAACTTGAATAGAATTTGTATCCTATTGTTGTCTGAAAATTGTATAATCTTAATTGTGTTGAATTGGTTCATGGTGCTCTTCAGGTCTACTATATCCCTCTACTTCTCTGTATATTAATTTCTGAGAGTTTGATATTGAAACTCCAACTAAAATCTTAATTTATCTACTTAAAAAATAACTGCAATATAGATTGGAACTATACGTAACCTTGTTCTGTATTTTCCATTCCTCTTGAAAATGTATCCTTGCATAATTTAAATGTATACTTGCATAATTAAAAAAATTTAAATTATAGATTATTAAAAAAGAAAAATACTAATTAGTAATAATACTAATACTTATTATGTGCAAGGCACTGTCCCAAGTCCTTTACTTTCTTTATTTCTCAGAATAATTCTATGTGGTGGGTACTGTTATAATCTGCATTTTACACATAAGAAAAGCAAAAACTGAAAGAGAAGAAATAATTTCCCTTAAGATCAGATAGTTGGTGAATGACATCACAGAAAGTCAATCCTAAGTCTGTTTGACTCCAAAATCCATTATCTTAACCACCACACTGTATAGCCTCTCATGATATCATTAATAGAAATGAGGTAGTCACTTACTTTCATGATGATCCTACAATTCTGAGGCAAGAAAATGTGCAGACACTACAGCAGGTGCTGAAGGACCCCAGAATAAGCAAGTCATGTTTGTGTAAGACAAGACAGACTTATCCCCCAGTCCTGGTTGGGCTTATTACCCCCAGGTACAGAACCGACAGCAGTAGTACCCACCCATATGAATCTAAGGAGACTATCAAGAGACCAGCTGTGACAACGGATTGTCAAGTGCATTGTACTTCAAGCCATGCTGCTATTATTAGACTGACCTGCCTTGGTTCTGCATTGTTACATCTTCAGACATAAGCCATGCAAGAACTGAGCCCTCTTTCAAACACTATTGAAATTCTTCAAAACTTCTCAAAATCCAGAGTGTACATTACTGTACACAGTTTACTCATGATGAACATAATTTTCCATCTACCTACTTATTATCTGATGAATGGCCAAATCTACCCCAAATGCCCCAACCTCTGAGCTCCTTGGCAGGTCAATCCAGGTAGTAACCTGGAAAATTTTCAGTCTAACTCTGGAGGGGTCACTAAGGGAGTGAGAAATAGAATATTTCTACCATATCAGTAAACAAAGGATGGCACAGACACCAGAAATTGCAGCCGCCATGCAAGGTGAGCTGGTGAGCCCTGAGGGAACTCAAGAAGGAAAGAATATCTGCCATCTAGTAGCCATCAGACTGCAGCTACTCCCTACGGTGATCCCTGAGGAAAACTCAGGATGTAAAAAAAGAATACTGGCCACACAGCTGAGGTGCATATCAAAAGAATGACTGGAGGGAGCCCAGACTCTTGCATCTTCCCATACATAGAAAAGCACTAAACTCCTTAACTTGCGATATCTGGTTTTCTTTAATTAATAATAATCTTTGGATGTTCAGACTACCTGCCCTTTGTTGCAAAACTTCTATATAACCTGGATCCCCTCACCTCGCCACTTGAGATGCTGTCTCCCAGGCTTGAAGTCCTAAAAATTCCCACCAAATAAAACAAAACTCTCAACTTTTAGGTTATGAATACTCTTTAAGTCAACAGGAGGGAAGGGAGGAAGGAGAGGAGATGTTGTCCAGCCACAGAGAAGGGTCCGCTGCACTGCAGACCCAAGTATTAGTCAGTGCTCTGCATTCAGGAAATTCAAGGGTAGTGCCATCTGACCATTCAGGAATATCGATCCTGATCATTCAGTATGGCTTTAATTTCTTTTCTATGAATACTTCTGCTGCCAACGCGTGCCACTAAAGGATTCAGCACATTTAAATCCATCATGCCTCTCAACTTGTTGTTTTCCTGCCTGCACTCCAGCAGGTAAGACACCCACAGACTCGCAGTGCTCCGGGCTGTAGAATTCACAGGAGTCTATAATGTTCAGGTTATTTTTAAACTTTCAGGCCACTTTCCCTCCCCATGAACAGCAGGCCTGCCATTTAGAACAGTGTTTAACCCACACCCCACCTGCTTGGAAACTTTAGCTTTTTGTGTTAAAAGAAAAGAAGCATCCTTTGAGCTCACACACACACACAACACATACACACCCCTAAAAACTGAAGACAGTCACTAGCTCTCTGGGGTGAAAGACCCTGCTCCCAAAATGATGTTGAGTTTGTTGAGATGAATGGCATGTGAAAATGCTTTGTAAACTTAGAGTGCCATATTACAGTGAGTGATAGTATTGTGATATTTGCAAGGACAGACATCAGGCATTAGAAAGTGATGCCAAAAGACAGTTGCCTACTTCCAAAAGGGTATTATACCAGAACAATCAAAGCATTCAAGGCCCTTCATTTGCCTAGGGAGTCCAGACAGGAGCTGGCTAAGGGGTTGTTAGGTTATAATTTTCTTCAAATTAATTGCTTTTTTTTAAGTGGCAAATATTGGAAGAGAGGGAAAGAAATTCTGAAAACAATTCAACAAAGAGAACGAAGCAGAAGAATGAAGAAAAGCTTCAAAGCAGTAACAATCCCTCTACCATTTGTGGAAGGTCTAACACTGGTGTATGTGCTACATCATTTGATTCTGCATAAGGACTCCTTGGGGGCTTCAACAGTTTTTCAGATGAGATCAGAGAAACAATGTCCTTGAGAAATGGAATATTTCCTACCATATCAGTTGTCAAACTTAAAAAAAATAGTTACTGCCTTAAAGTGAGAGCTATGGTTCATTCGATGGAAATTTTTTGGACTTAAGCCTGGGAGGCATGATCTCAAGTAACCCTGAGAGAACTGCTCCCAGGGGGAAGGTCAGGATTATATAGAAGTTTATAACAAAGGGTAAGTAGCCTAATATCAAGAGATTATTGGATTTAAAGAAAACCAGGTATCTCAAGTTAAGGAATTTAGTGCTTTCCTCATGAATGGAAGATGCAAGAGTCTGGGCTCACTGAAATCATATTCAGATGAATATGAAATCCTTTCATATTCATCTCAGCTATCTGGGGCCAGTATCCTGTGATTTTTCACATCCTGAGTTCTTCAGTTCTCCCCGTAGGGAGTAGCTACAGCCTGATGATTGCCAGATCATGCAGATATTCTCCTTCCTGGCTGCCCTGGAGGGCTGGAATCACTGATGATGGTGACATCCTTGTTTACTGATACTGCAGGAAATACTGCATTTCTCAGAGTAAGCACAGTATGTCAAATTCATCAGTGACTGTAGCTGGTGAGCCCTGAGGGAACTCAGGAAGGAAAGGATATCTGCCATCTCACAGCCATCAGACTGCGGCCACTCCCTACAGTGAGCCCTGAGGGAAACTCAGGATGTGAAAATAGAATAACCGGCCCCAGATAGCTGAGGTGCGTATCAAAAGAATGAGGGAGCCCAGACTCTTGCATCTCCCCATACATAGACAAGCACTAAACTCCTTAACTTGAGATATCTGGTTTTCCTTTAATTAACAATAATCTTTGGGTGTTCAGACTACCTGCCCTTTGTTGCAAAACTTCTGTATAACCTGGTTCCCCTCACCTTGCCTCCTCAGAGCAGTTCTCTCAGGGTTACTTGAGATGCTGCCTCCCAGGCTTGAAGTACAAAAATACCTGCAGAATAAAAGATAACTCTCAACTTTTAGGTTGTGAATATTTTTTAAGTTGACACCCTAAACTAAGATTGCACAGTGAGTATGCAATGGAGCCAAAATTGGAGCTGGAAGCTGCCTGCCTATGCCAGAGGACACATCCCACCCCTCGTCCCCACTGTGAAAGCCACGTGGGAAGGAGCGAGTGGTGGCCTGAATGGTGAGGCTGGGCAAAAATGGTTTCAAGGGCCTGTAGTGGAAGAGCTCAGGGGTCAGGTCGAGTCATTGAGGGTCAGCAGTGAGCACAGAGCCCTCTCCACCGGAAATAAAAAAGTTTTTTTTCCTGGAGGAAAAACGTAGATCTTGCATGAGCTACAGAAAACCACATACCATGCAGGCCCTGGGGAACAGGCCTGGACAAAATCCATCACAGACACTCCCCAAACGTCTTCCCGATGAGGGGATCCTCTCGGGCCAAAGGCTGTAGCTTCTGAAGTCCCGTTGTGGCCACACTGGGACCTACCCCAAAACAAATCAAGCAGCTTTCCCTCGCAGCAAACTCTTCCCCACAACTCCCACAACCAGGACGGATGACTCACTGGAGAGCCTCCTCCTCCCACTCTCCCCACTCCCCTTCTGGCTGAGGGCCCAAGAAGTGATAAAATGATCAGGTGGCTCCAACACTTCTACTGCTAAATACATTCGGGGGTGGGGGGGGGGGG
>NW_020867239.1:0-31562 GCF_003369695.1 Bos indicus x Bos taurus | reverse complement strand
TTTGTGATTTCGGTAACATGAGTAGGGCAAACAGTATGAGTTGTTTTTTTTTTCTTGACTAGATGATTCAGTGTTTTAAATATTGTTGCTATTTTTGACAACCAGAAGCAATGGTTCTCTCTGTCAGCAACATATATATAGGATTGATGAGACAGCCTGGAAATCTCTAACTGACTAAAACAAAAAAAACTACAGTAAGCTTTTCTTTCCATTATTTTCTTAGGACTTCCTGAACTAAAGGAGAAAAAAATTTTGGTGGATCGGTCACAACCCCTTCCTACTTCCCTTCAAAATGAGTTCATCCCTGAGGAAGTTCTGCTTTCTCTGACCAATGCGGCCAATGCTGGTCCTTGTCCTGAAAACTTACTGCCTCCTAAGAAAATTAAAACTCCAAAGGTGTGTGTGTGTGTATGTGTGTGTATAAAGTACTTAGGAACATTTATCTTGACATCCAGTTCATTAAGTACTTATTTAATATGTTTTATATTCCAGATTGTCTTAAGGATATTTTAAAATTAATTCCTACATTGAAAGCTAAAATATTTTGCATGAATACTTTCAAGGAAATACTTGAGTATATCCATTAACCTGTTTCTGTGTGATTTACCTAAATGATCGTTACCACTCTTAGTCTTGATGTTTTTCTTTTTTAAAAAAAAAAGTTATTTATTTATTTGGCTGACTCGGTCTTGGTTGCTGCACATGGGCTTTCTCTAGTTGCAGAGAGCAGGGCCTACTCTCTCCTTGCAGCACACAGGCTTCTCATTGCAGTGGCCCCTCGGTCATAGCCGAGCGCATGCTCTAGGGTGCCCAGGCTTCACTGGTTCCTGCATGTGGGCTTGTTAGTTGTGGTTCCTGGACTCAGTAGTTGTGGAGCCCGGACTTGGTTGCTCTGAGGCTTCTGGGTCTTCCCTAGCCTGGGAAGTCCTTGTGCCCTGCATTGTAAGTCAGGTTTTTAACCGCTGTACCACCGGGGAAGCCCGGAGTCTTGATATTTTTCTTTCACTATTAAGTTGTTCTAGTTTCATTATAATTCTTCTGTTATCCAATAAGAATTATATTTTTTTCTAAACAGTATCCAAATGCCTTTAATGTACTCAAAAAATGATTAAGAATAGATTTCATTTGACTAGAGCGCCCTCTGCTGTGTATTCATGTTTTTTTTTTTCTCCCCAGGGTACTCTTCCTCGCTCTGTTGACCACGTCTGGCATAACCCTGTCCGAAGAAATAAGTTCAAATACCTGATTGACCATCCAGTTTCCCTAACGGGAGCTGGAAGGTAAAGAAGGAAGATAGTGGGGTAGATGCAGATGAACAGAGTCATTATCTCATTTTGTATGATTTCCTTGGGAGGAGCAGAACTGGAAAAATCACAGACTCATGGTTTTAAAGCTTGAAGTATCTTAAATGAACCAGCATACAATCTGAAGAGGGCATGGGTCTACCTTTTGTGTATGATTATTCTCAGTAGGAGGCAGCGGAAGCTGGCTCTTGTGACGTTTCACTCATTTAAGTTTGCTTTGCTGTGCCTTTGTGTGCTTGTCCCCTCACTCTCCTGTCCCTTGTTGTACCCTAGCAGGAGGGACAGTATCAGGCAGAACGTCTTTAGGGCCTCTTTTATTTGCACTTCTGAGAAAACTAGGTAACAGTTTTATGACATGCGAAAACTTGAAAAATAAGTGCTTGTTAGCCCCTGGTTTTCCTCAGAGCAAACCCTAAACCTTTACACGTGTGTGTGCTCAGTTGCTCAGTCATGTCTGACTCTTTGCAACCCCATGGACTGTAGTGCATCAGGCTCCTCTGTCCATGGAGTTTTGCAGGCAAGAATCCTGGAGGTGGGTTCCATTTCCTACTCCAGGGGATCTTCCAGATCCAGGGATCAAACCCAGGTCTCTTGCGCCTCCTGCATGGCAGGCAAATTCTCTGCCACTGCACCACCATCAAGGAAGTGATCAAATCAGCGAGTTATATTTGTTGTTTTTATATCATTCCTAAAAATATCCAAATTGTCAATATTTTCCCTGTGAAGATTGTGATCTAATTTTCTGTGTGTGGTTCATTTATCAATTTACTCCCTCCAAAAAAAAAAAAAAAAAAACTCACTCCTGCCATGCTCCTTATTGGAAGACCACTTAATAGTGAGTTTACAGTTACTAATACTTGGGTAGATTATTTGTTTTTTCTGAGTTCAGTTTCTTATTTGTAAAAAGGGAATAATAGACTTACTCTATTTTGTGTACCTGTCAGGGATATAGAAAACACAAATGAGATAATGAATATAAAGTGAAAGTGAAGTTGCTCAGTCGTGTCCGACTCTTTGCGACCCCATGGACTGTAGCCTACCAGGCTCCTCTGTCCATGGGATTTTCCAGGCAATAGTACTGGAGTGGATTGCCATTTCTTTCTCAAGGGGATCTTCCTGACCTATGGATTGAACTTGGGTCTCCCTCATTGTAGACAGATGCTTTACGGTCTGAGCCACCAGGGAAGTCCTCATATATTTCTTTGAGCCCCTTTTTTGGGTGGGGAGGCAAGAATAATGGAGTGGGTTGCCATTCCCTTCTCCAGGAGATCTTCCTGACCCAGGGATTGAACCCGGGTCTCCCACATTGTAGGCAGACGCTTTACTGTGTGAGCCACCAGGGAAGTCAATGAATGTAAGAGCACTTGTAAAACTGTACACTGCTGTTACTGCTGTGTAAATATAAGGTGTTATTCCTCAGTTATGTCTCAGTGCTAGAAAAAGTGGCAGAAATTTAGGCTATGGACTTCTGTGTTCTGGGGCTCTGGTGTCATAAGTATTGGTACTTTATTTTATGCCAGTGGACCATGACTTTAATTATTAACATTTAATAATTAGTAGTTATGAGATATTTGAAGTACTTTGAAAAATTATTAGCTCTGAGTGCAGCAATAATCTGACATTGAAATGTTAATGTCAAATGTCATCTAAGTAGGAATTTTTTAAAATGTGAAGATCTGTAGTGTGGCAAGACAGGACAGTGGCCTCTCTGAAATGTCCTCACTGGAGTCCTTGGACCCTGTGGATACATACCTTACGTGGCAAAGGTTATCCTGATTTGGCATTGGCAAGAGACAAGAGGAGGGTGATGATAATATCAATAAGTGTTAGTGACAGATATTGAGGACAAAGGATGGGACAGAATCAATTATGGATGCTGAGATTTTTGATGAGTAGAGTGGCGGTGCTAACTGACAGAATTAGGGATTACAGAAGCATGACAAGTTAGAATGGCGGGAGAATTATTTAGTCGTATCTAGAAGTTCGGAGAAGGCAATGGCACCCCACTCCAGTACTTTTGCCTGGAAGATCCCATGGACGGAGGAGCCTAGTTGGCTGCAGTCCATGGGGTCGCTAGAGTTGGACACAACTGAGCGACTTCCCTTTCACTTTTCACTTTCATGCATTGGAGAAGGAAATGGCAACCCACTGCAGTGTTCTTGCCTGGAGAATCCCAGGGATGGGGGAGCCTGGTGGGCTGCCGTCTATGGGGTCGCACAGAGTCGGACACGACTGAAGCGACTTAGCAGCAGCATCTAGAAGTAACAAGTATGATAAGGTGAGATTTGATAGTATAGCCAAGGGAGAAAGTGTAGGGAAAGCGCAGAGGAATGAGGCTAGGATGTTGGAGAACATTTCCATTTGGTAGGCAGGAGGTCACAGAGATGTCCAAAAGGGAGTGGGTGGGACGAGGGAACCAAGGGAGTCCAGTCATACAGAGGGCAGGGGAGAGAAGAGTATTTTTAGAAAGTGAGGTGATCAACCCTGGAAAATACCTGAGAAGAACAGTGGAAGATGAGAACTGGTGACTTAACTGTAGAAAGTCATCCTCAGCTTTCTGGAGAATGATTTTAGCAGAGAGATGGGAATGAAATCAGAATTGCAGGGAAATTTTAAGAAGTCTAATGTTGAGCAGAAAGTGCGAGGTAGATCAAGGTAACTTAATGACAATGCACAGTCAAGGGAAGATTTTTAGAAGCAGAAATGACCTGAGTTATAGACCGGAGGGAATATTCCAAGAGAAAAGGAAACACACAGAAATTATAATTGATGGAATGAGATCCCCAAGGATGTGGGCAAAGATGAAATGAAGGACTGAAGTGGAGGAAATAATCCTGGGGAATAGAATACATCTTAATCTGAGGTTGAAGGAAAGGAGAAAGAAGTTTGAGGTGGAGAAGAGGACGGATGTGGGGGAAAACCCTAATGCCTCAGCCTTCTAAGTAAAATAGGAGGTAAGGAGACCAGTTTTGTGTCCTTTTTTACCCACTAGAAGGATGTGTGTGGGCATTACCCACTTTTATCCAGTAGCCAAACAAAAAACTTATTTTGTAAATTTTTATTTTTTAATCTTAGGGATATTTCTTTTCTGTATGATGTTAAATATGTTAAAGGAGAGACGAGGGAGAGTGTGGTTTGTCCCCCACAACGGACCATGCACTGCAGGCACGTGATGGTATCATTGTCCCTCATAAGGTAAATGAAGTATTTGACAAATAACTTCCTCTCCCTCTCTCTACTTAAAAAATCCTCAAACTATAAAGCCATGTGAAAACTCTTAACGGTCTGCATTGTTTAAGTTTTCTAGTTTTTTTCATGGCACTTTCTAATTTTTTCTAGAAAAGGGAATTTACTGGGAGAAGATCAAATGTATCTTTAGCAGTTTTCCAAATTACAACTATTTAATCTTGAAAATACAGTATAGGAGCCTAGGTTTTTGTTTTTTTTTTTTTTAAGAAACCCACAGTTTAAAGTTGTAGAGTACTTGAAAGTAATACAACATCATAAATCAGCTAGATTTCAATTTAAGAAAAGGCAGAAAAAAAAGTTGTAGAATTCTTATTTTTGGCAGGTTGCTAAGGTAAATCTGAAATAACTCTTGAATTTTCAAGTCAATAGATTTCTTTGTTATTTAATACTAAAACCAAGATTGTTCTTTAATTCATGGTTAATTTTTTAACCTGTTTTTCTGCTAAAAGTTTATTATTCCTTGCCATGACCCATATTACTAAGTGTTATTTCTCTAATCAAAATCTCTTAATAAATAGTATCCTTTGGGGATAGGAATTAGGATTTATATGACTCATCTAATGTTTTTATTCTTGTTCTTTCTTTTTAAGCCAAAGAAGCTAACAGATACATTGATTCCTGAAGAATTTCATATTGTGTCAAATACCGGAGTTTCAGGTTTAGAGTGTTTCGATGAGTGAGTACTGGGGTATATGCTGAATATCTGACAAGTTGAGCTGTTTCCTGCTTCCCAGACATAGAGGAACCTGAGGCATTCACTCACATTCCTAGGCAGTTGTTTGGTTGCTGAGTTGTGTCTTACTCTTTTGTGACCCGTGGACTGTAGCCCGCCAGGCTCTTCTGTCCATGGGATTTCCCAGGCAAGAATACTGGAGTGGGTTGCCATTTCCTTCTCCAAGGGATCTTCTCAACCCAGGGATCGAACCTGTGTCTCCTGCATTTGGCGGGCAGATTCTCTACCACTGAACCACCAGGGAAGCCTTTTTCTAGTCAATATCTACAATGAAATGAATAAATGTTTGGCTTACCATGCTAATAAAATTTAAGGACAGTATCAAAAACTAATGAAAAATGTCTTACTTAAAAGAGTTTGAAGCAACAAGAATTTACTGTATGGTGCAGGGAACTGTGCGATTATAAAATATTCAATATCCTGTAATATCTTCAATATCTTGTAATAACCTATAAAGGAAAATATTCTGAAAAAAAATATATATATATAACTGAGTCACTTTGCTGTGCACCTAAAAGTAACCTATATTGTAAATCAGTTATATTTCGATTTTTAAAAAGTTGAGACTTTTGTGATTAAATTGTTTTCTTTTTCCTGTTGTTTAATTTTGAATGAAAAAAAATTAGATCTTTGTTCTGAGTGCTTGCTTCTTCTTTAGAAATGGTTTTGAGCAATAACAAAGGAAAGTAGCCCTCTAAGTTGAAACCTCATAATGCACGCTCTAGGGCTTAACTCCACACTTCAAACTAGTCATTTCCAGTTTTCTTTGATTCCTGCTTTATGAGGTTGAAAAAGGCTTTATTTTCCGAAACAATACTTGAATGTTTCATAATTTGAAATTTGAAAAACTAAAACTTTGGACTAGTTTTTATAGTAAAATATCCAGAAGCTGTCATTCATTTCACCTTATCCAGTACATATGTTATATGGCATTTCCTTATAATGGTGGGTTTCAGAACAGTATTTTGCCAAAGGGAACTAAATGCAACTCTTTTGGGGGATGACTTTTAATTTTTTATATAATTTTAAAGTTATAAAAATGTTACAAAAATAAGACAAGGAATGTTATAAAAATGTTACAAAAATAAGACAAGGAGTACATGTCTTACAAAAATAAGACATGTACTCTCTCCTGACTCACTGAGTAATTAATTACGTTTTGCCTCATTTGCTTTAATACACACACACACACACACACACACACACACTCTTAAACTATTCAAGAGTAAGTTGGAGGCCCTCATGACCTTTTGCCACCGAATACTTTAGTGTGTGTTTCCTTACAAAGCACTAGTTATAGATCCTGTGATGACTTTTTAGCTCCATCATTCTTGTATGTACTAGCTGCTGTTTTACAATATAGATTCATGGATTTCTCCCTTTTTTTGGTGAGTCATATTTCTTTGCTATCATTGATGTTCACGTTTTTCCTGATTTTGCTAATGCCAGCTCCTTTGAGCTGGCTCTTGTGTTCTTTAGGCACGTGCCCATCATTCTTTGAATGTTCTCTTATTTTCAGGCTCAGTGAGATTTTCAGGTTCGTCTTGGATTTCCCAGCTCCAGCTCTGAAATGAGCTACGAGTCACTTCTTCGAGAAGTACTGTTTTCCTTTTCGTGGAGAAGAGTTCTCAGCAACCAAGATCTGGGTGCTAGGCATGCTCATTGCTCCCAGGGTACCATTGCTTCTAGTCCCTCTCACACACTCACTTTTGAAACTATTTTGAGCCTTTATAGTCCCTGAATATTTTTTACGAATCTAAATTCTGAAAATGGACCTTATTAACCAACTGTGTTCCAGTAGGGGGCAGAAACAAAGTAAATGTTTTTCAACTGGAGGAAGAAAAAAGATACATAAATAGTAATAAATTTGAAGAATTGCCATGTGGTTCTCATTGTGATACCCACTTAGGTATAGGCACGTACTTCCAGGCGACAAATGTGTGTGTTGGGCATCAGGAAAACTGGGTTTGGTTTCATCTCTAGTTCTTATTAATTTTGTAACCTGTTTAGTCACTTAACTTTGTTGACTTCGGTATTCTTAGAACATTCTTCCACCTTTGATAGGTCATTTTTTTTTTAATGAATCAAAGAAATTTTTGTATTGTGATATATTGGAAAATGTGATTAATGCTCTTTTACTTAACTGTTTTAAATCTAAGTATCATTATATCTGTGTCTGTAGATGTCTAAGGCCATTTAAGTATGATCTTGTGTGTAAAACAATGGACCTTTCTGATTGTCCCCAAGCTTCTCAATTCTGTGAGATCTAAAGTTTTTCATGTTTTGTTATGTGATAAATAGGCCAAGCATTTACCTGTCTTATTTATTGCAGCAAATATACTACTCTCCTCACAGACAGCGAAAATAGGCTATTGCTCTTCCCATCCATGTAAGTACAGTTTATTTTGAGAATGTTTCTAAGAAAGAATAACTATATATTTTTTCCTTTTTATTGGTAGTTTATTACACAAAAATAATAAAATTATCATAGAAACCCAAGACAATGATTACCTACATTTCTGTCATTTATTCAGTGCTTTCTTTGTCCAACTGCATATTGATTCTTTACATATTTATAATAACATCAAAGTGCTAGAAAACACTTTTTTAAAAACTACCATTTTAAATGTTTTTTTTGTTCCTGTTTTTAAATTTTATTATGGGAAGAATATTTAATATGAGATCTACCCTCTTAATAAAATTGTAAGGGTGAAATACAGTGTTGTTAATTATAGGCCCAGTGTTATACAGCAAAGCTCTAGAACCTTGCATTATTGAAGTATTACGGCCTTGATTAGCAACTTGTCATTTCCTTCTCCCCACAGCCCTTGCAGACTGCTGTTAAACTCTCTGATTCTATGAGTTTGTCCATTTCACGTGAATGGAATCAAGCCCTGCTTGTTCTTCTGTGACTGGCTTATTTCACTTAGCATGATGTCCTCTTGGTACATTCATGTTGTTGCAGAGTACAGTGTTTTCTTTTTTTTTAAGGCTGAATAATATTCCTGCATGTGTGTGTATACTTCTTCTTCATTCATTCATTGATGGACGTTTAGGCTGTTTCCACTTCTTGGCTATTGTGAATAGAGCTTCAATGAACATGGAGTGCTAATCTCTCACCGAGATCCTTTTTTGGGGGTAGGGGGCCCCGCTTTGCAGCAGGCAGGATCTGAGGTCCTTGACTGGGAATCAGACCTGTGCCCCATGCAGTGGAACTGTGGGTTCACTGGGCCACCAGGAAGTCCCTCTCTTTGAGATCTTGGTTTCAAGTCTTTTAAGTGGGATTACTGAATATATATAAAATACCTTTATATTCTACGTTTAACTATTAGTATTTCTCTGTTTTGCTGTAGGCTTTTTTTTCTTATCTATCTTTGTGTATCTATCTATCCTATCATTTTCTTTTTGATTGTGAAGTATCTGGTATTAACACCTTGTTCAGTTCAGTTCAGTCACTCAGTCATGTCCGACTCTTTGCGACCTCATGAATCACAGCACACCAGGCCTCCCTGTCCATCACCAACTCCCAGAGTTCACTCAGACTCATGTCCATCGAGTCAGTGATGCCATCCAGCCATCTCATCCTCTGTCGTCCCCTTCTCCTCCTGCCCCCAATCCCTCCCAGCATCAGTCTTTTCCAATGACTCAACTCTTTGCATGAGGTGGCCAAAGTACTGGAGTTTCAGCTTTAGCATCATTCCTTCCAAAGAAACCCTAGGGCTGATCTCCTTTAGAATGGACTGGTTGGATCTCCTTGCAGTCCAAGGGACTCTCAAGAGTCTTCTCCAACACCACAATTCAAAAGCATCAATTCTTTGGTGCTCAGCCTTCTTCATAGTCCAACTCTAACATCCATACATGACTACTGGAAAAACCATAGCCTTGACGAGACAGACCTTTGTTGGCAAAGTAATGTCTCTGCTTTTGAATATTCTATCTAGGTTGGTCATAACTTTCCTTCCAAGGAGTAAGCGTCTTTTAATTTCATGGCTGCAGTCACCATCTGCAGTGATTTTGGAGCCCCAAAAAATAAAGTCTGCCACTGTTTCCACTGTTTTCCCCATCTATTTCCCATGAAGTGATGGGACCGGATGCCATGATCTTCGTTTTCTGAATGTTGAGCTTTAAGCCAACTTTTTCACTCTCCACTTTCACTTTCATCAAGAGGCTTTTTAGTTCTTCTTCACTTTCTGCCATAAGGGTGGTGTCATCTGCATATCTGAGGTTATTGAGATTTCTCCCGGCAATCTTGATTCCAGCTTGTGCTTCTTCCAGTCCGGCGTTTCTCATGATGTACTCTGTGTATAAATTAAATAAGCAGGGTGACAATATACAGCCTTGATGAACTCCTTTTCCTATTTGGAACCAGTTTCTGTTGTTCCATGTCCAGTTCTAACTGTTGCTTCCTGACCTGCATATAGGTTTCTCAAGAGGCAGGTCAGGTGGTCTGGTATTCCCATCTCTTTCAGAATTTTCCACAGTTTATTGTGATCCACACAGTCAAAGGCTTTGGCATAGTCAATAAAGCAGAAATAGATGTTTTTCTGGAACTCTCTTGCTTTTTCCATGATCCAGCGGATGTTGGCAATTTGATCTCTGGTTCCTCTGCCTTTTCTAAAACCAGCTTGAACATCAGGAAGTTCACGGTTCATGTATTGCTGAAGCCTGGCTTGGAGAATTTTGAGCATTACTTTACTAACATGTGAGATGAGTGCAATTGTGTGGTAGTTTGAGCATTCTTTGGCATTGCCTTTATTTGGGATTGGAATGAAAAATGACCTTTTCCAGTCCTGTGGCCACTGCTGAGTTTTCCAAATTTGCTGGCATATTGAGTGCAGCACTTTCACAGCATCATCTTTCAGGATTTGGAATAGCTCTACTGGAATTCCATCACCTCCACTAGCTTTATTCGTAGTGATGCTTTTTCTAAGGCCCACTTGACTTCATATTCCAGGATGTCTGGCTCTAGGTCAGTGATCACACCATCGTGATTATCTGGGTCGTGAAAATCTTTTTTGTACAGTTCTTCTGTGTATTCTTGCCACCTCTTCTTAATATCTTCTGCTTCTGTTAGGTCCATACCATTTCTGTCCTTTATCTAGCCCATCTTTGTATGAAATGTTCCCTTGGTATCTCTAATTTTCTTGAAGAGATCTCTAGTCTTTCGCATTCTGTTGTTTTCCTCTATTTCTTTGCATCGATCACTGAGGAAGGCTTTCTTATCTCTTCTTGCTATTCTTTGGAACTCTGCATTCAGATGCTTATATCTTTCCTTTTCTCCTTTACTTTTCACTTCTCTTCTTTTCACAGCTATTTGTAAGGCCTCCCCAAACAGCCATTTTGCTTTTTTGCATTTCTTTTCCATGAGGATGGTCTTGATCCCTGTCTCCTGTACAATGTCACGAACCTCAGTCCATAGTTCATCAGGCACTCTATCTATCAGATCTAGGCCCTTAAATCTATTTCTCAGTTCCACTGTATAATCATAAGGGATTTGATTTAAGTCATATCTGAATGGTCTAGTGGTTTTCCCTACTTTCTTCAGTAAGTCTGAATTTGGCAATAAGGAGTTCATGATCTGAGCCACAGTCAGTTCCCGGTCTTGTTTTTTGCTGACTGTATAGAGCTTCTCCATCTTTGGCTGCAAAGAATATAATCAATCTGATTTCGGTGTTGACCATCTGGTGATGTCCATGTGTAGAGTCTTCTCTTGTGTTGTTGGAAGAGGGTATTTGTTATGACCAGTGCATTTTCTTGGCAAAACTCTATTAGTCTTTGCCCTGCTTCATTCCGTATTCCAAGGCCAAATTTGCCTGTTACTCCAGGTGTTTCTTGACTTGCTACTTTTGCATTCCAGTCCCCTATAATGAAAAGGACATCTTTTTTGGATGTTAGTTCTAAAAGGTCTTGTAGGTCTTCATAGAACCGTTCAACTTCTAGCCAGTATTAACACCTTGTGAAGGTGAAGGTGAAGTCGCTCAGTCATGTCTGACTCTTTGCAACCCCGTGGACTATAGCCTACCAGGCTTCTCTGTCCATGGTATTCTCCAGGCAAGAATACTGGAGTACATTACCATTTCCTTCTCCAGGGGATCTTCCTGACCCAGGGATCGAACCCAGGTCTCCCACATTGGAGGCATCTATCCTATCTATCATTTTCTTTTTGATTGTGAAGTATCTGGTATTAACACCTTGTTAGCCAGTATTAACAACTTGTAGCCAATAGTAACAGCATGATGTTTATCACTCTACATTTTCTGTGTTATAATCTTACACAGTAGGTATATAAAATTTTTTTTGAGGGAGGAGAACATAACATTATTTTCTTTTATGAAAAAGAGGATCATACTATTTGTATTATTTTGGTTTTTGTTTTTTTGTTTTGTTTTTGTATTTTGCTTTACTGTATTATTGATATCCCACAAGATTAGTACATACAGGTATAATGCTTTAAAATGCCATTAATATTCCATAGTATGTACATTTTATTCATACATATTATGTTCCTTTTGCCTTTTGAGCATGACCTTTTGTAACATTCATTATATAAATCTGCCCTCTTAATCTTTTAGGAAACCTAATAAAAGAATAGAAGTAGTCCAACTGAATGATGTGATGGACACTATGCTAGAGAGGGCTGGTGTGGAAAATCAGGAATATACAGGGCCAACCAAGGTAATTGCAAACATCAGTGAAAACTAGTGGTTAAGAGCATTTGCTCTGGAGGTGAAATGCTTGGATTGGAATCCTGACCCTGCCATTTATTAGCTGGTGACCTTGGGCAGGTCATTTAATGTATTTGTGCCTTGATTTCCTCATCTGTAAATTACAGATAATAATATTTACCTCATAAGGTTGTTGTGGAGATTAAATGACATGATGAATGTAAAGTGCTTAGGACAGTGCTTGACATGTGGTAAACACTGTATAATTGTTTATTATTGTTATTGCATTTTAACCGAATATAAGGCACCATTGATTATAAAACCCTTATTTTATGTTCCATTAAAAAACACGCCAATTAAGCCATGCTTTCTTACCACTTGTACTTTTATTTTGCACCTAATGAAAGAGCTTTTTCAGTCTTACATAGATATAGATTTTTTTTCTTTATGGGGCTATTTCTCTTCTGTTTTGTAAAGTTTTATTTTTATAGAATTTGAAATTTGTAGACAAGTTCAGTATAAGGCACTCCAATGTAATCTTCACCCAGATTCATTAATGGTTTACCTTGTGCCCTGTTTGCTTTATCATTCTCTTTCTCTTTCTCTAAACATCCTCTATGTGTATGGGTTTTTTCCTGAACCATTTTAGAGTAAGCTGGCAACTTCATGCATCTTTATCACCAAACATTTTAGGGTATGTTTCCTATGAATAAGGACATTCTCTTACATATCTATAATATAGTTATCAAAATCAGGAAATTTAATGTTGGTATGATAATGTTATCTAATACAGGTCATTTTCAAGTTTCAAATTTTATTAATTGTACCTGTAATGGCTTTTATAGCTATTTCCCCCTCTATTTCAGAATCCCGGGTCACACAGGACTTTTAGTTGTCATGTTCCTGAAACTGTTCTCTGGTTTTCTTAACTTTGATATCTACAGAATGTTCCTCAATTTTGGTTTGTCTGATGTGTAATTATTCAATTCAGGCTTTGTATTTTTGGCAGGTATAACATAGTAGTAATATTGTGACTTTGTCAGTGCATCATATAAAGAGGTACATGATTAGACACTTTATTAACGTATCATTTTTATATATATTTATAAAGAAAAATGTAAGTGAACAAATTAATCTAGGTATTTCAAAAACTTACACTAGAACTTCAGAGTGCTTACCCCCTAAGATGTCTTTTACTGGCAAGACTCTAATAATACTGATTGTCTTACTAATCTTTTGCCAGATGCACAAACTGCTTCATATACTAAAGAAGGAACAGACCATTTATAACACAGTATTTCATGAACTGATTCGACAAGTCAGTGTGGACTGTGCAGATAGAGGAGAGCTACTGTCCAAAATCAGGTTCGAGTTGTCACTGGAGTATCCCAGTTTCCTCCTGAATTTTGTAGAGTAAAAGTATATTATCTGAGAACTTCTTTAAGTTGATTTCTGTTGGGATGTTTGACACCTCCTCTTTTAGGATTGGGAATGAAATGTGAAAAAGTAGAAAAAGATAGATTCTGAAGACAGAGCAGTCTGGTTTTAAATCATCATCTAGGTGTATGACCTTGGTAAAGATCTGTACCTTAGTTTTCTTATCTGTAAATGAGGATAATAGCTATGTGAAAATTTTCATTTGTCTTTTTGTTCACTTGTGAATGCTATTTACTGAGTGTCTACTATGGGTCAGGCATTAAGATGCTTCATAGAATTGTGGTGAGGTTTAAATGAGAGCACAGAAGTAAGTAGGTGCTCAACACAAATGATTATTATAGATTATGGTTATAAATACTATAAGTACTATAATTCTTCTTCTTATGACTATAGTGCTTTCCAAAAGCTGAAAGGAATAGTGGAATGCTGGGTTCTGATTACATATCTGCAGCTTACTTGCCCTGGAACCATAGGCAAATGATTAGATCTCTCTGATTATCTGTATCTCCTGAATGGAAATTAACAGTATACGTTTGCCCTATTTGTCCACTGTCTGCTTTGTGGAAACAGAGTGTGCCTCTCTGACAGTACTCATTAACTAGAAGCAAAGCCATTAATAGGAGACTGATCGAGATTAGAATACTAAGGAGTAAGTAGTTGGAACACCATCAAGAGCTGCAGAATGCCAAATCAGAATGAGGATTGGGACAAATGAAGGCTGAGTTGTCACTCTAAGAACAAAGTCAGGAAGGACAGATGAGGAATCAATTGGAGAGGAACTAGATGACTGTGTATCCAAAGTTTCTTTAGTGAGAGATTGATGTGAGTGGAACTCTTCCAGCTGATTTTAGGAGTTAGCTTTTACAGGCCAAAATAGGGTGGGGCCCTGTTCCAGGAAGTCTAGACAGAAAGAGATAGGGAAATCAAAGCCAGAATTGTTTAACAAAAATTGAGTCAGACACTAGGGAGACAAAAATACTAACTTCCAAGTGCCAGCAATAGGATCAGAATAGGGCTTGAAATGGGCTTCCCTGGTGGCTCAGAGGGTAAAGAATCCTGCAGTGTGGGAGACCTGGGTTCAATCCCTGGACTGGGACAGTCCCCTGGAGAAGGGAATGGCAACCCACTCCAGTATTCTTGCCGGGAGAATCCCCATGGACAGAGGAGCAACAGTCCATGGGGTTGCAAAGAGTCGGACACGCTGAGCAAATAAACACAGCACACAGGGCTTCAAAGCTAAGCATTTAGAATAGGGTAGAGTTGGAGTTAAGAATACAAAGTAGGTGGGGATAAACAATGAGGTTTCAGGATGATTGCTGGAAACATTCATGATGTGTTTGAGGAATAGTGAAACACTTTATCGGTTCAGCGTCATCTAATGTACGCTCTTCTGTTGTGGTAGGAGTTTTTTTTTGAAGAGCTAGGGCTCACCTTCAATGAGGAAGACATCTGTTGTCCTCAGGCTGGTATCTTACAGAGTCCTCCCTGTTTCACAAGATTTGGGGAGGATCCAATAGATATCCCCAGCAAATGGTAACACGTCGAATGCCCCAGAAATACTCTGTATCAGCCCCTAGCTGTTTGCTTGTCCGTTTCTTTGTCACTAGTTTCCTGCTTTATGTCTTTCTGATCAGCTTGTGTGTGTGTCTTTTCATGCAACTCAGGCCTGTTGCTGTAGCAGGAGGGTTTCATATGAAACAGAGGTTCATAATAGCTGTTTTTATAAGGGGAAGAATAACTGACAGATTGGTTATAAGCTGAGTAAGACTCACAGAAATAGGGTTACCACAGTAATTATTTTTGGTTGACACTATCTATGTTTATCTCTGCATGCAGGCACCTGACTTTTTTTCCGGTTGTTATTTTTTCCAGGATTTTATGGGAATTTTCAAATATACACATAAAAATGGAAAGAATTTTACTGTGAGCACACATACATCTAGATTCTGCCATTAATATACTTTTCTTGCTTTATCGCTTATCTGTCCATCTAGCCATCCTGGTATTTATCCACCAATTTTGTGTACTTAAAAGTAAAAGGCAGACATCAGTGTATTTCCCTTAGATACTTCAGCATGTATATCATGAATCAGTTCATTATCTATTTGCCATTTTGTTTCTTCTGAGTCTCATTCATGATGGTTTAATTGCATAAGTGTTTTCCAATCTTTGCTTGCTTAATTTGGCTAATCTTAACCATGAAATCCTTAGGATGTAAATGATGGATGCTTCCTGAAGAGATGATTTGCATTTTTTCTCTTCTGGAATCCTAGCTTCCTCCTACTCCCAGGTTGCCTGCTTTGAAGAAAGCCCAAGGCTTGGTCTCTGGGGCCCAACATTAGCACTTGTACTGGGCTACCTCTAATCTTGCGTTTTCCTAGTGAATAATTTTTACTGGTTACACTTCCCACTCCATTGTTAGCTTACTGTATTTAGTTTGTTGCTGTTGTGTTTTTTTTTTTTTTTTTTCT
Organism: Bos indicus x Bos taurus; assembly: GCF_003369695.1. Classification (NCBI taxonomy): domain Eukaryota; kingdom Metazoa; phylum Chordata; class Mammalia; order Artiodactyla; family Bovidae; genus Bos; species Bos indicus x Bos taurus. The sequence goes on along the minus strand of NW_020867239.1, from coordinate 15,703 downwards.
ATTTCTAGAGGCTTGTGTTTCTTTCTGCGAGTGAAGTAATACTTCAGAAAGTATGCTTTATCATGGATATAATTGTGTGTGTGTTTTGTAAATAATTAATTTATTTTAATTGGAGGATAATTACTTTACAATATTGTGGTGGCATCTGCCGTACATCAGCGTAAATCAGCCATAGGCACACATGTAACCCCTCCCTCCTGAACCCTCCTCCCCCTCCCTCCTCACCCCATCGCTCCAGGTTGTCTCAGAGCACGGCTTTGGGTTCCTTGTGTCATACATCAAACTCTCACTGCCTGTCTGTTTTACATATGGTAATGCATATGTTTCAGTGCTATTCTCTCAAATCGTCCCATCCTCTCCTTCTCCTGCTGCTACTCCTGCTGCTGCTAAGTCGCTTCAGTCGTGTCCGACTCTGTGCGACCCCATAGACCGCAGCCCACCAGGCTTCCCTGTCCCTGGGATTCTCCAGGCAAGAACACTGGAGTGGGTTGCCATTTCCTTCTCCAACGCATGAAAGTGAAAAGTGAAAGTGAAGTCACTCAGTTGTGCCCGACTCTTAGCGACCCCATGGACTGCAGCCCACCAGGCTCCTCCATCCATGGGATTTTCCAGGCAAGAGTACTGGAGTGGGGTGCCATTGCATTCTCCACTCCTTCTCTTACTGTGTCCAAAAGTCTGTTCTTTATGTCTGCATCTCCTTTTCTGCCCTGCACGTAGGATTGTTGGTACTGTCTTTCAGATTCCATATGTATACGTTAATATATGGTATTTCTCTTTCTCTTTCTAACTTACTTCATTCTGTATAATAGGCTCTAGGTTCATCCTGTAGTTGTGTTTTAATGGAAAAGCCCTTCAGAGTGTGTTGTTCCTATATCGCCATGAGGGAAAATCCTAAAAAAAGTGTTTTAAAAATTGATGCTTCCCAATGAATGAGCTGCACACTGAGCTGATGAACTCCCTGTCACTTTAAGTGTGTAAGCAAGGGGTAGATAATTCTTTTTGTCAGGGGGTGAGAGATTCAACTAAATGATTATTCCAACTCAAAGATATTATAATCCTGGGGTCTCAGTGTTTAGAATATAATACCTAGATCACTTAAAATAAATGAAGACTTCTCAGTTATGGTATTCATAGTTTATCATCTAGAATCATTTCCAAATATTTTGTTTGATGTTGTTCAGAAGCAAGAGAAATTACTTACTGTACTTAGGGACTTACAGTTGGTGTCCTTTAACATTTTGGTCAATTTGAGAAAAGTGGTTTTATTCATGAATTTAATTTATAAAAGTCCCACTGTATTCAAGATACTGTCAGATGTTGTAAATGAATAAATATGTAAGACGTAATTTTTATCCTCATAGAGTTTCTAAATTAGAAGAAGAAATAAAAGAAGTCGTTATTTTGTTTTACATCTCAGACATTATGTTCCATAGTTCATTCACTCGGCATTCAAAATTCATTCAGGAGCATGGCAAGAATTCACAGCCTAGTTCTTTTTCTAGCTTGTTCTTCGCACATAGCTTTTATGAGTGTCTGTTCACTATTTCTTTCCTTAAAATTATTTTTCTATCTCACATATTTTCTGGCTCCTTTTCCTTTCTGCCTGATGTCTTGTTTTCCTTTTTCTCACGCAGAGAGCGGTACGTACAAATGCTTGACCAAATTGCCCGGCAGATGATTGACTTCTACAAAGACATGGTAACTCAGCGAGTGATGGACCAGCGCATTTTAGAAGAATTGTACAATTTTAAGAATGTTATTGAGGAACTGACCAGGTAACAGCTGTGCTTATCAAAGCTTTGTCTCTAAAGAGAGTAAAAGATACCCAGGGAAAGTAGAATGAGTAAAGGACTCTCTTACTCTCATTTCATTTTTTGCAACAGAAAGGCCTAGATAGAGATGTAGAGACATGGGTTACATAGGTTAACACAAAACTAGGGCTCTGTGTGTATGTATTTGATAGGGAAAAGACTCTTGTTCTTCCTTCCAAAATAGAGATGCTTATCTTAATCTGGTTTACAGAGCAGTGCCATGATTATGGATATTAAAGTTCAAATCCCGAAGAGAATAAGCAGTATGTATAATAGCTATCACATTTTGTGATCGGCTAACCTTGTGGCAAGATGTTAGTGGCAGGAGTGAAAACAATAGAATAGACATGCCAGAGGGTAGGATAGAGCAAGCCTTAAGGCCTTGGCTGCCTTCACTCCATTCTAGAGAGCTCTCCACATCTTCTTTCTGCCTCTTCTAGCCTGTCTGATTCCATGGCTAAACCTGGTTAGAGTTCACTTGAATGAACACTAGATTTCTTGCCTTGGTTTATAGGGTAGAAAAACTGGGAAGAGATATAGACATGATAACTGAGAAGATTCCTGAGTATAAATCTGATTTCCTAGGCAGAAACTTTTTCAAAATCTTCAGCTATGACTGTAAAATTGGCTTGCTCTATTTCAGGGAACTGTGTCTGGTTCGGGCACATGATATAAAATTAACAAAGGAAGCAGAGAAGGCCCACAGAGATTTGGCACAAGCTCTTTTAGATGCTGAAAAGAATGCCAGGTGAGTTACCAAATGTTAGCCATTATGTCATATTTGCTTCACGCCTTCTTTCAAGAAATAAAATTTTTTAGAAGAATTTGAAGGTTTTTAAAATTACGGCAGTTCCTGAAGGAGTTAATATACATAAAGCTCACTGTATATGTTAACTCTTTCACATACTGTTGTAATACACATCTTGTGTCTCCTTGTATGAAAGTTTTCCAGGGATGTAAAACCTAGAAGTGGAATTATGGGTCATGGCATATTCTAGCCTTGTCTTGCTCAGTTCAGTTCAGTTCAGTCACTCAGTCATGTCTGAGACTCTGCGACCCCTGCGTGAATCGCAGCACACCAGGCCTCCCTGTCCATCACCAACTCCTGGAGTTCACCCAAATTCGTGTGCATTGAGTCAGTGATGCCATCCAGCCATCTCATCCTCTGTTGTCCCCTTCTCCTCCTGCCCTTAATCTTTCTCAGCATCAGGGTCTTTTCAAATGAGTCAGTTCTTCACATCAGGTGGGCAAAGTATTGGAGTTTCAGCTTCAACATCAGTCTTTGCAATGAACACCCAGGAATGATCTCCTTTAGGATGGACTGGTTGGATCTCCTTGCAGTCCAAGGGACTCTCAAGAGTCTTCTCCAACACCACAGTTCAAAAGCATCAATTCTTTGGCAGTCAGCTTTCTTTATAGTCCAACTCTCACATCCATACATGACTACTGGAAAAACCATAGCCTTGACTAGACGGACATTTGCTGGCAAAGTAATGTCTCTGCTTTTTAATATGCTGTCTAGGTTGGTCATTACTTTCCTTCCAAAGAGTAAGCGTCTTTTAATTTCATGGCTGCAGTCACCATCTGCAGTGATTTTGGAGCCCAGAAAAATAAAGTCTGACGCTGTTTTCACTGTTTCCCCATCTATTTCCCATGAAGTGATGGGACCGGATGCCACGATCTTAGTTTTCTGAATGTTGAGCTTTAGGCCAACTTTTTCCCTCTCCTTTTTCACTTTCATCAAGAGGCTCTTTAGTTCTTCTTCACTTTCTGCCATAAGAGTGGTGTCATCTGCATATCTGAGGTTACTGATATTTCTCCTGGCAATCTTGATTCCAGCTTGTGCTTCCTCCAGCCCAGTGTTTCTCATGATGTACTCTGCATACAAGTTAAATAAGCAGGGTGACAATATACAACCTTGACGTACTCCTTTTCCTATTTGGAACCAGTCTGTTGTTCCATGTCCAGTTCTAACTGTTGCTTCCTGACCTGCATACAGGTTTCTCAAGAGGCAGGTCAGGTGTTCTGGTATTCCCATCTCTTGAAGAATTGTCCACAGTTTATTGTGATCCACACAGTCAAAGGCTTTGGCATAGTCAGTAAAGCAGAAATAGATGTGTTTTTTTGGAACTCTCTTGCTTTTTCCATGATCCATCGGATATTGGCAATTTGATCTCTGGTTCCTCTACCTTTTCTAAAACCAGCTTTAACATCTGGAAGTTCATGGTTCATGTAGTGCTAAAGCCTGGCTTGGAGAATTTTGAGCATTACTTTACTAGCGTGTGAGATAAGTGCAATTGTGTGGTAGTTTGAGCATTCTTTGGCATTGCCTTTCTTTGGGATTGGAATGGAAACTGACCTTTTGCAGTCCTGTGGCCACTGCTGAGTTTTCCAAATTTGCTGACATATTGAGTGCAGCACTTTGACAACATCATCTTTCAGGATTTGAAATAGCTCAACTGGGATTCTCTTGCCTCCACTAGCTTTGTGTGTGTGTGTGTGTGTGTGTGTGTGTGTGTGTACATATATATATATATATATATATATATATATATATGTATAAGCTGGAGATAGAATATATATATAAATATACTTTTTCATATTCCTTTCCATTATGGTTTATTATAGGATATTGAACATAGTTCCCGTTTAATACAGTAGGATCTTGTTTATCTGTTTTATATATAGGAGTTTGTATCTGCTAATCCCAAAGTCCCAGTTTATCCTTACTCCATTCCCTTTTCCCTTTGGTTAACCATAAGTTTGTTTTCTCTGCCTACATCTCACCAATTTCTAAGTGTTGGCGTGCTCATTCTTGGATCTTTCTTCTTTCTATACTCATTTCCTAGGAGAATCTATTCAGTTTCCTGGCTTTAAATGCCATCATCTATATACTCTCAATTCACAAATTTCTATCTCCAGCTTCACCCATGTACACCAATTTTTATCTCTAGCTTCAGTCTTTTCTTTGAATCCCAGACATGTATTCAACAGACTTAACGTTTTTGCTTAGATACTTAACATTTCCAAACTGAAGTCCTGTTCTTCCCCCTCAAATCTGCTCTTCCCACATTCTCCTCCCCTTTCAGTTAATGGTAACTCCCTCCTCCTAGTTGCTCCAGCAAGAAGTCCTGGCATTATCCTTGATCCCTTTTTTCTCTCACATGTCTCCATTAGCAAATTCTGTCAGCTCTCCTTTCATTATATATACAGAATCGTCACTACTTTAAGTACTACCATCTTCATGTCTTGCCTGGGGTATTACAATAAACTTCTAAATGGCCTTTTTACTTCTGGCTTTACACTCTGTGAGTCTGTTCTCCACACATCAGCCAGTGTGATCTCTTAACACTTGACTCAAATGATGTCATTTCTCTGTTCAAAATTCTTCAGTACCTCCCTATCTTACAGTAAAAGACCATTTTAAAAAAATCACAGGACTCCTCCTACCAGAATTTCTCTGACTTCTACTTTGTTCTAAATCTGCTTGTCTTTGTGCTGTTCTTTAAACACACTACGGTGGCCTGCTTTAGGTCCTGGAGTCCTTCTCCCCCAGGCAGCTGTATGGTTTCTTCCCTCCTTCTTTTGAACCTTTGCTCAAATGTATTGTCAATACGGTCTTTCCTGATCCCTCTATTTAAAATTGTAATACACTTCATATTCTTAATCCCCTTTATCTGACTTATTTTTATCCACAGCAGTATCACTACTTAATATAGTATGTTTTACTTTAATTTATTTATTAGCTCTTCTAAATAAACTTTATAAGGGCAAAATTTATTTTTAGTTTTTGTTTAGTTTTGAATATTACTTGGGATATAGCAGGCACTAAACAGATATTTGTTGAATGAATTAAAAAAATAAACTAGACCTTCTTTTGTGCTAATGTCCATCATAAGAACAAAACATCTTCTAAAATCAAAGAGAAGGGGAAGAAAAGAGAGGAAAAAGGTCTCACTTTCTTTAAACATTGATGGTTCTGAAGTAGGATGGTTCATGTTTTGCATGTGATTAGAAATTACAGGTAATATTTTTATAATGATTATTTTGTTGAAAATTTGGAAAATACAGACACACATAAATAAGAAAATAAAGAACATTCACAATTCTTTTAGAGTTAACTACTATTACTATTTCATTATGTTTTTCTTTTTTCTATGTATTTTTTTTAAATCATAAAGCTGAATATAGGCCATTATAATTTGGGTTTTCTTGTTTTATGTTTTACACAAACATTTTTCCTACAGTATTAAGTATTAATACTTTATTAAGTATTAATTATTAAGTCTTATGTTACTATATTATATATTATATAAAATATTAATTAATGCTAATTAAGTATTAAGTATTAATACAGTATTAAGAACATGATCTTTAATTAGCAACAGAGTATTTTCATCAGAGAGCTACATTCTGTATTTTATTTGGCCAGTCCATTGTTTTTGGACATTAAAGTTATTTCTGCATTTTTTCTTTGGCTGTTATAAACAAGGGTCATTAATTTTAGTGCATAGCTAGTGCATTAATTTTAGTGTGTAGCTGTTAAGCTTATAGCTTGTTGAATTTTTACGTGTATATTCATCTGCATGTATGTGACATCTACGGTGATTAATTTTTTTGCAGTTTGAACAAGTCGAAGCCTCCGAATAGAAGGAGGCTTTAGGAGCTGATGTTAGTGGCTAATGGCTTTCAATGAAATCAGAAGAATTTTATGTCACTAGCTTTTTATTCTTTCGGAAAAGTTAGTGTCCTTGTTGTTGTTTAGTCGCTAAGTCACGTGCAACTCTTTTGAAGCCACATGAGCTGTATCCCACCAGGCTTCTCTGTCCATGGAATTTTCCAGGCAAGAATACTGGAGTGCGTTGCCATTTTCTTCTCCAGGGGATCTTCCCCACCTAGGGATAGAATCTGCGTCTCCTACATTGGCAGGCAGATTCTTCACCACTGAGCCACCAGGGAATAACTAATATTCTTTAGGAGGAAGTGTTTCAAAAGGTTTGTGAAAAGCTGCCAATCACTTTATAACTTCTGTGTTTGTATTTAATCTTGGAAGGGCTTTTAATTCAGTTAGAAGGAAAAGATATATTTTGGTAAACATGAAGAAAAAAGATTTAAGATAAAGGTACTTAATTAAACTTAAGCTTTTGATTGGTATAGAATTTCTTTAAATCTTATGCTAATTATATATAATTTAAAAATATAGCTCACAATTATTGGGCTTTGTGCCTTTGTATCTTCTTAGTAAAGAATTCTAAAAAGCTAAAAACAGTTATATTACTACTACATTTATTTAGAATTTTTTATTAAATATCTTGTTATTATACCACTGGAATACCATGGTGTGAAAATTCTAGAGAATAAAGAAGAATACGATGAAAAGTGTTTAGAGCAGGGAACAATATATTAATCTTTTTCCTTAAGACCTCTGTAAGATTTATACATAAAATGTGAATATTTTTTCTTCTATTTCCCTGTATATCAATGTTACTAACATATCCAGCAGTTATGCCATAATTACCTTATGATGAGTTTTAAAGGAACAGATTGCCTGCTTTAGAACAAAGTTATTTTTTTGAGATATGTATTTATATATCTGTTTTTTAATTTTTCTTTTAGAATTGTAGAAGAATATCATGACTTATATACATTACAAAGAGAAAGGATGGAGAGTGATATTAAACAGTTAATGGCGGAAAGAGATATCTGGAGCTCAGCTACGTATGAATTATCTGTAAAGGTTGTTTCATCTGAAATCAACTTCCTTTTTGGCTAGATAAAGTTTCATTTTATAATTTTCAATAATCTAGACAAAAATTTTGTTTTATTTTAAAATTTTTATTGAAGTATACTTGATTTACAATGTTGTATTTAATTTCTGCCATACAGCAAAGTGACTCAGTTATACCTATATAGACATTCTTTTTTCATCTTCTTGTCCATTATGGTTTATCACAGGATATTGAATAGAGCTGCCTATGCTATACAGTATAGGACATTATTGTTTATCTGTCCTATATATAATAGTTTGCATTTGCTAATTCCAAACTCCCAATCCTTCCCAGCCTGACTCTCTTTCTCCCTTGGCAACCACATATCTTTTCTCTATATCTCTGAGTCTATTTTTGTTTTGTAGATATGTTTATTTGTGTTTATTTTAATTCCACATGTAAGTGATATCATGTTACTTGTCTTTGCTTCTGACTTCACTTAGTACTATAATCTCTGAAAGGGAAAGGGAAAGTCACTCAGTTGTAATTCTCCAGGCCAGAATACTGGAGTGGGTAGCTATTCCCTTCTCCAGGGAATCTTCCCAACCCAGGGATTGAACCCGGGTCTCCTGCATTGCAGACTGATTCTTTACCAGCTGAGCCACCAGGGAAACCCAAGAATACTGGAGTGTGTAGCCTATCTCTTTGCCAGCGGATCTTCCCAACCCAGGAATCAAACTGGGGTCTCCTGCATGGCAGGCGGATTCTTTACCAGCTGAGCTACCAGGGAAGCCCTTGATAATCTCTAGGTCCATCCGTGTTGCTGCAAATGGCATTATTTCATTCTTTTAATGACTAAGTAATATTTCATTATGTGTGGTGTGTATATATATATATATATGTATACATACCACATCTTCATAAAAATTTTGTTAATTTTTATTTTTAAAAAATTAATTTGTATTGGAATATAGTTAATTTGTAATGTTGTGTTAGTTCTGCTGTACAGCAAAGTGAATAAGTTATATGTATACCTATATCCACTTTTTTAAAAATCCTATTCCAATATGGGTCATTGCAAGTTATCTGTCTTATATGTATTACTGTGTATATATCAGTCTCAATGTCTCAATTTATCCCTTCCATCCCCTCTTTCCTCCTTGGTAACCATATTTGTTTTCTACATCTGTGACTCTATTTCTATTTGTAGATTGGTTCTTTTGTACACTTTTTTTTTTTTTAGATTCCACATATGAACCTCATGTGATACTTGTCTTTGTTTGACTTGCTTCACTTGGTATGACAATTTCTAGGTCCATTCATGTTGCTGCAAATGGCATTTCCTTCTTTTAATGGCTGAGTAATATCCCAGTGTGTATATGTGTTTGTGTGTGTATTTGTGTATGTGTGTGTTTGTGTGTATGTGTGTGTGTGTTTGTGTGCATGTGTATGTGTGTGGTTGTGTGCATGTGTGTGTGTATGTGTGTTTGTGTGTGTGTGTATGTGTGTGTGTTTGTGTGCATGTGTGTGTGTGTATGTGTGTATGTGTGTGTGTGTGTGTGTGTGTACCACATCTTCTTTATCCATTCATCTATCATTGGACATTTAGGTTGTTTTCATGTAGACAAAATCTTTAGAAATGAAGATATATATTTAATTGATGAATAATGCAACTATTCTATTATAAACCTTGAAAAGGAAAAGTTGTATTTTTTTCTCTTGTTTCTTCTCTACTGGGTACCTGCCTATTGCCCAATTAAGGGCTCTTTTCACCAGAACCTATGAGTATGAGCAGGTATTCTATTTCTGTTGTTTGTGAATGTGTTAAAACTTTCAACTTTAATTAGATATTAATAAACTAGCGAAAGTGGCTCTTTTTTTAAAATGATGTAACTGTATTACGATCACTGGATAAGTCACTTTGGTTCTATTATTTAATACTTTGGTACCCAAGATGACAACTGAATTGAAATATGGCAGCCTGTAGACGATGACAAGATGCTTTAGGAAAATATTATAGCAATGTCCCACAATACAGTATTCAGTGTTTCCTGGTTGATTGCCTAATGTCACATCTGGAAATTACAATATTAACAGAAAATTATGATGCTAAACACATTCAAAATGTTTTCCCCACTTTCCTCTGGAATAGTCAGATCTCATCTCTGACATGAAAGTTCTATTCTGATGCAGAACTTTAAAAGAGACATTGATATGTCCAGAGAAACAATTCTGACAGTAGGTATATGATATAAGAAACAAACCTGTAAAAGAAACAGACTCACAGATAGAAATGAACTAGTGGTTACCAGTGAGGAGAGCGAAAGGGGGAGGGGCAAGGTAGGGGCAGGGAATTGAAGTATGAACTAATATGTATAGAAAAATAAGCCACAGTTCAGTTCAGTTCAGTCGCTCAGTCGTGTCCGACTCTTTGCGACCCCATGAATCGCAGCACGCCAGGCCTCCCTGTCCATCACCAACTCCAGGAGTTCACTCAGACTCACGTCCATCAAGTCGATGATGCCACCCAGCCATCTCATCCTTTGTCGACCCCTTCTCCTCCTGCCCCATGAGTCAACTCTTTGAGTGAGGTGGCCAGAGTACTGGAGTTTCAGCTTTAGCATCGTTCTTTCCAAAGAACACTCAGGACCGATCTCCTTTAGAATGGACTGGTTGGAACCACAAGAATATATCATATAGCACAAAGAATATTGTCAATATTTTAGAATAACTACAAATGGAATATAACCTTTAAAAATTGTCAGTCACTATGTTGTACACTGAAACATGTAATATTATACATCAGTTCAGTTCAGTTGCTCAGTTGTGTCCGACTCTTTGCGACCCCATGGACTGCAGCACTCCAGGCCTCCCTGTCCATCACCAACTCCCAGAGTTTACTCACACTCGTGTCCATTGAGTAGGTGATGCCATCCAACCATTTCATCCTCTGTCATCCCCTTCTCCGGCCTTCAATCTTTCCCAGCATCAGGGTCTCAATTATATGTTAATTTAAAAGAAAAAAGAAACAAATCTGGGAACTAGTATGTTCAGTGGGAGAAAAAAAACAAGGGAGTTACCTCATCTAGAAATATTTAAACAGTAGAGAACTAACTGACCATGGATAAGAGATTCCTATAGAAGAATACCTTGAACTAGTAGGGTTTTGTATTAGATCATCACGCTTGCTCCTTGGAAGAATAGGTATGACAAACCTAGACAGTGTATTAAAAAGCAGAGACATCACTTTGCCAACAAAGGTCCATCTAGTCAAAGCAATGGTTTTTCCAGTAGTCGTGTATGAATGTGAGAGTTGGACCATAAAGAAGGTTGAGGGCCGAAGAATTGATGCTTTCGAACTGTGGTGCTGGAGAAGACTCTTAAAAGTCCCTTGGACTGCAAGGAGATCCAACCAGTCCATCCTAAAGGAAATCAACCCTGAATGTTCATTGAAGGACTGATGCTGAAAATGAAGCTCCAGTACTTTGGCCACCTGATGTGAAAAACTGACTCATTTGAAAAGACCCTGATGCTGGGAAAAACTGAGGGCAAAAGGAGAGCAGGGGGTGACAGAGGATGAGATGGTTGGATGGCATCACTGACTCAATGGACATGAGTTTGAGCAAACTCAGAAAGATAGTGATGGACAGGGAAGCCTGGTGTGCTGCAGTTCATGGGGTTGCAGAGTCGAACACAACTTAAGTGACTGAACAACAAGAACAATAGGAAATAACAGCTATAATGTCAACTCCCTGAAAATAAGGACTATGTCTCTTTTGTTCACCGTTATATACACAGTATCTTGAATAGTCAGTTATTCATTGAATGACTTTATAATTGATTTAGTATATCAGTGGTTCTCAAAGTGTGGTCCACAGACCCCGTTGTGAGGTCAAAAGGAGTTTCATTGTAACACTGTTGATATTTGCCTTTTTCACTCTCATTCTCGTGTGAATGTACAGTGGATTTTTCTTGAAGCTACATGGTATGGGATATTACAACAGATTGAATTCAAAAACAAATGAAATACAGCCCTATTATATTAAGGAAACGTTAAGAGATTTGTAAAATGTGAAACTGTATGTTCTTTTCAAGTTTTTGTTTTAGAAAACATAGTTATTTTTCAGAAAAAACTTAAAAATATAGTGGGTTTATTAATGTTTATGTGAATTAACAAATGTATATTTTAAATAATTTCAGTTAATTTCCAAAGCAATAAACAGCAGTTTATATAATCCATGTAAATAAAAGCTCTTTGGTGTTCTCAGTAATTTTTAAAAGTGTAAGGAGTTTTGAGATAAAATTGTTTGAGAGCCTCTGCTGTATACCATGTTCAATTTGGTTCCAGTTCAGTAGTGTAAGAAAACATGGATTTGTGATTCAAATTAGTTCATGATTTAAAAAAGAAGTTGTAATCGAATTAATGATTCAATGAAAAATTGATAATGTGAAATTGGTTTGGGTTTAATAAATTACAATGGTTTGTTAATGTTTTAGGTTCCTAATTTTAGTACTTTCTAAAAATAGGTAATTGAAAGAAATAAGTCCTGTTGGCTAAAAGACTTTACCTCAATGAAAAAAGCTGGAATAATTATACTAAGCATTTCATCGTACTGCTATCATCTAAGGTAAAGCTCGATTCACTTGAGTCATGGAAAAAGAGACTTCACCTATTGAGGGTTGAAACTGCAAGAAGCCTTTGTTAGTTTATAGATTAAATTTTAAATATAGTTTATATTTGTGCTTTATTGGGGGCAGAATGAAAAACCTAAGGAAAAGTGAATAAAGGCTCTTCTTTTTATTTGTCTTCTGATTCAAGCAACTTCAGTAATTTATCTAAGTTAACACTGTAGATGTTACTTACAGAGTTATAGTGCTTAAACAAAAATTTAACTATGTTCATTGAAAATAATCGGATTATTGATGTATTCTATGCAATCTGATGGGCAAATTCAGGGAGCACATTAGGTTGCAAAGAAAGGAAGTGACATTTAGTATGTTTCTAGAGTCAAATCATTTACACTAGTCAATTAGTTTAATTCTTACAACAATCCTGTGAGATATATATTAGGGTCTTTATTTTTTGAAAAAGAAAAATTAATCTGAAATTAAATAATATCCCCCAAGCCAATAAATGACTAGGATTTACATTTCGTTCTGTTTAACTTTGAAATTCCTGTTTTTTCGAATGTACTGCCCAGCCTGCCAAGTCCTGTGAGGAAACTGGGCTCATATTGCAAGGAAAAAAATCTTGATTCTAATTTTTTTTTTTTTTTACTTGTGGAAAAATTCACCACCAAAGGGACTATATAATAGCATCACTGATATTTTGAAAGAGGAATATCTGTTCAATTTTGGATCCATTTTTCTATGAATGTCTCTAGTATTAACCAGTATTAATAATGGCCTGGTGCATGCTAGTAAGTATTTGTTAATGGATAAACGAGTAAGTGGTTCAATTCCATGCATTTTATCTAGGACACATCAGACCTTGCACTATTGCAGAAGTTGACACAGAATGGAAAATTTTAGTGAATAAATTTCAACAGGAAGTGGAGCGAAATGAAGAGGCTACAAGGGAGAGATTGCAAAGCGTGAAGGACGGCCTTGTCAAATGGCAGCAGTTCTTCAGAAATAATTCGTGGGTCCTTCAAGAATCTTGTTTTTTCTGATTATATGACATCATGTTTGATAACTCAGTCCAGATCTTTCTCTCTATATATCTCATTTCTCTTTTACCCTGTAATTACTCTGACATTGATTTTAGTGGGGTAACCAGCTGGCCTTACAAGGGCACAATTCTTCTAGGAGCCTGAATGGTCTTACATCATATTGATCATACTGATCCCTGTACCAAACTGCTGTTGCTTCCATTGAAATCCAACTCTTTCTTTTCTTTACTCTCTTTTTAAAATGAAGTCAACATAATGTCTGTTGGCACACTTCATATGCGGATCCATCTGCAATTCTGCAGCATAGTGCATGTGCAGAGAAGTGGAATCAATGACTGGCAGTTACTAGGAGGTTGGTTTGATTGGATATCATACTTTGTAACAGAAATTTTTCAATGGAAGAAGCTGCCTATAAAGTAGTGAAGTGGAGGCTGGTTGACTAAATCATAGCCAAGGTTAGTGGGAATCTATACTTTAAATGCAGGCTGCACTCGATGTTTTGTAAAGTTTTGGTTTTTTTTTTTTTAACTTTAAGATGCTTTGTCTGTTGAGGAAACACATTTAGGTACTATTTCCATGTCAAACTGAGAAGGAGTAGTTTCAGTTTTTCAATCCTCTAGTACTCTTGCCTGGAAAATCCCTTGACAGAGGAGCCTGGTGGGCTGCAGTCCATGGGGTCGCTAAGAGTCAGACACGACTGAGCGCTTCACTTTCAACTTTTCACTTTCATGCATTGGAGAAGGAAATGGCAACCCACTCAGTGTTCTTGCCTGGAGAATCCCAGGACGGGGGGCCTGGTGGGCTGCCGTCTATGGGGTTGCACAGAGTCCGACCACGATGAAGTGACTTAGCAGCAGCAGCAGCAAGAGGTGTTCCAGTTAGTAGATTGGGAAGTGGCAGCCGAAGCTGGTATATATCCAAGCTGGTTGCTGCTGCCATTGCGCAACTCCTCCTGCTTGTTGACTCTCAGCTGGGAGAGGAGACCGGTGGCAATGGCTTTCTTCTCCTTTCTTCTCAGGAACAACTTTGATAGCTTTCTTCTTGTGGGGCTTCAAAAGATACTAAAGGAAACCCTTTTTTATTTTTTAACCAGAAGTTGGGGGCTCCTAGCCTAAATGTTGAGTCTTAATTATTCTTTAGGCTTCCTTTCTCTGTATATTTGCTTTGGCCGCTGTGTTCAGCAGGAATTATTCCTATGATGACCTAATTTTGGACGTTGAGGACCCAGAGGCTACCCTTCTAATACTGTCATGGCTTCTGACCCTGTAACTTGCTTCCTCAGGTCTGATTATGATCTGAATTTATATTGTATTTGTCAATTTAAAATGAATGCCCGTGAGGGAGAGGCTGAACCTGGAAGGCATTTGGGAAAATCATTAGGGAGAAGTATATTATTAATTGTTATATTATGTGTGGATTCATGATTTTCTTTGTTTATATCTTGTCCTGAGACCACACTTTGCTCTTTTTCCTTCTTTCAGTGAAAAAGACATTTTATCCCCCCTAAAACAAAAGACACTTGAATCAATCGTTCCAGACTTCAAGCAGTGGCTAACGGTAAGACTTTCTAGTAAACAACTTGGTAAATCAAAATGCTGTTTGCAAACTTGTCACTCCTTACCTACAACTGAATCATATCTCATCCTTTAAAAATGCCGTACTAGGTTTTATGAATGACAAGGAAAACATTAAAACTCCAGAGGCTTTAAAAGTACTCTTAAATATTCTGTTCTCAGTTCTGTTTTTTTTATTTTTGGGTCAAATAAATTAGGTTGTCAGTAAAAAGATTAGGAAAAGATACTTGGGTGGCAATTAAGGTAGTTCTGATTCTCTCATCTAATTGTCAGACATAACACAATCCGTGCCTCTCATGTGCCTGGCTTTTGTCTTAAGGACACGTTGGACTTTCAAAATTAATAACATCTTTTTTACAAATTGTGGTAAAATATACATAACATAAACTTACCATTTACATCATTTTTATGTACAGGTCAGTAGCCTTAAGTACATTCCCTTTGCTGTGCAACCATGACCGCATCCATGTCCAGAACGTTTTCATCTTCCTGAACTGAAATTGTTCCTGTTAAACAGTAACTTCCCATTTCCTCCTCCCTCCAGCCCCTGGCAACCACCATTCTACTTTGTCTTTATAAATTGACTACTCTAGGCACCTCATATAAATGAAATCATGTAGAATTAATCCTTTTGTGACTGACTTATTCTCTTCAGCATACTACCCACAAGGTTTATCCACATTGCAGCATTTATCAGAATTTGCTGCTTTCTTAAGGTTGAATAATATTCCATTGTATATATAGAACACACTTTGTTTATTAATAATGTCTTTTTAAAGTAACATTTTCAAACTTTGAAAATAGGTTTCATTTTGCTAGTCAAATTGCTATCCTGTTACAGTAGTCTGGTAAGGAAAATATAATATTCAGTTTAGTTCAGTCACTCAGTTGTGTCCGACCCTTTGCCACCCCATGAATCACAGCATGCCAGGCCTCCC
>NW_020867238.1:0-32911 GCF_003369695.1 Bos indicus x Bos taurus | reverse complement strand
CACCAGTAGTCTGTCAGCCAAGATTTGAGAGGATCCTTGCAGCTTAGTATAGATGATAATATATTAAATGAGGTTCAGCTGAACAGAAATTTCCGTTTTATAATCGTTTTGTCCTCTTTCTGGAACTCAGTTGACAATGGATGGGAACTGATAATCCTAAGCTTCTTCAAGATGTTTCTCGAGCTCTGTTCTTCCACGAGGCTAACTCCAAACTAGAGTGACTAGGGCAAGTTTTATCTTTTGGACGTAGATTTGGATCTTTAATTCCTTGTAGGGGGAGTCTTTTGTATCTTTCACTGGGAAACTGCAGAAACACTATGGAGAGTAGCCTGCTTCTCTCGTTTCTGACTGTGTGTTCTGCCTCACTTTTCCTCACTAGATTGGAGTTATGTGGCATTTTAAAAAAATGTTCTTTCAAGTCTATTTACCCATCTGTCTCCTAGATCAGTCCCCATCCCTCAATCTTCTTCTCTTCCATGTATATTTCAAGTTTAGCTCTTTTCTGCTTATGTCACACTTCCCTCCAATCTCTTTCCCTTGTTCTTTGTCAGCCAGCAATCTCTCTCTCCTCATTCCAAAAAGCAGCTACACACATATCTGTCGAGGTTGGCAGGCTTCTGTTCTCTCCTCTCTTTCTTCCCTGGTGGAGTCAGTCAAGAAAAGCATGTGGATCCCCTGTGAAGCAGCTATAGGCAAACTGGACCCATCTGATGGTTCCTCTCACTAATGATGGCAGTTTCACAGGATCGGAAGTGAGCCCTGGGTACCAGTCTGTCTACTTAGACCCAGGTGAAGAGATACACACAGGGTTAGGAGTGAACTCCAGGGTCAGACAGTTTTGGTTTCAGTTCTGGGCTCTACTAGTCCTGTGATCATGGGTGAGTCACTTAACACATATAAGCATCCTCATATAGAAAATGTATATGTGTCTCCTTCATAGGGCTTATGGTGAGGAGTTAATGAGATAATTCAGAGCTTACTTAGCACAGTCACCTGGCCGATAAATGTTAGCTTTAATTTTTGTGCTGTGATGCTGTGCTCAGTTGTGTCTGATTCTTTGCAACCCCATGGGCTATAGCCCGCCAGGCTCCTCTCTCCATGGGATTTCCCAGGCAAGAGTACTGGAGTGGGTTACCATTTCCTCCTCACAGGGGTCTTCCCGACCAGGGATTGAACCTGTGTCTTCTGCATCTCCTGTATTGACTGGTGGATTCTTTACTACTGTGCTACCTGGGAAGCCCCTGCTCTTATTATTATGTCATCCCAGCTGATAAGCCAAGTATTTCTCTCAACAGTTGAGAGAAAATATTGAACACTTTCATATTGCAGAGGACCCTGGCTGTGTCAGTATCCAGAGAGCATTGTCCCTCCAGGAAACTATGTTCTCTCTTGACTTTTTAGCCACAGAGTGGTAATTTACTAACCAAGGACCTCATTACTAAGAAGCCCTATCAAAATATGTCTAATTGAACATTTGCACTTAGAGCATTTCTGGGGCTACATTTTAAAGAGAACAGCCAGGGTTCAGTCATCAGGAAAGTGTCTCTAATGGCACACTCTTGTTATCCAGAACTTTTCCTCTGGTGATACACTGCTTAATACATTTCAAACTAAACTGGCTAAAACTCTGAGGAGGGGGACAAACTACAGTGGTCTTAGGGACATAGGACTTAATGGCCTGGTGGCCCTTTCTACATCTGGTTCACTTGATTCCTGTGTCTTTCACCTTTAATGTGTATAGAGGAAACCCAAATTGGAAACACCAAAAATTTTCAGTTCTCTAGCTGTATATTTTTGAAGCAAACAGATCTACAGTGAATAACCCTTACAAAAATCAGGTCTATTTTCTATGGTATGAAGCATAATTAGTGCTTCTTATATTTTCTTAATGCCTATCATGGTTTAATCTTACATTAAAAAATAGAAGACTATAATGAAAGACATATTTCTTTCAAATAGTTTTGGAAGTGCCCTCGATCAATTGGAATAATGAAAATAATGGGGAAACAACTTTAAGTGTGGGATTCATGTTCACAGTAGAGCGATTATTCCAATAATTGCTCTGCTATGAGCTGAGATAATAGGGGTCTCCTGCAAACTTCATCTCTCGTTATTCTCATTTTTGATGGAGGTTCCTCAACCAGTCTTGCAAAGTTAAGTGTTCTGATTTGAACCTTCTTTAACATGGAAAGGGTAAACCTTTTGCAGCTGAGACAAGAGACTTGGCTTCTTTCACTGACAGCCCACTGCATATATCACCATGCCTCTCAGTATACTGATGGATCTCCACTTCAGCTGTGAATGGGTGGGCCTGGTAATTATCAAAGGATTAGTCTAAGAGGGAAGTGATTTGCAGAAATGGAGATGAGATTAGAGAGGCAACTCACTGTGAAAGCCGTCTGGTCCCAAACTCAGTCTAAATTTTCTTTTTCTCTTACTGCAATGCCTGGGTCTGTGCATATGTGTTGCTTTGTGGAGAGGAAATGAGGCTATCCAAGCTCTACTCTTATTAAGAACATCACTGTATGTCCCTGGTCCACCTGAGTTTCAGCTTTTATTACTACACTGACCAGTGGCTGGACCTTATGCTCCACTTTGGATTATTTATAGTGGTGGGTCAGACATGAATAAATGCAATTCACAAAAATTTTATTTTGCCCAAGCCTTCCTAGAGATATCTCACTGGAGCCATGAAGATATCAGATCAGGATCAAAAGAGATCAGGTTTACCCTGCTCAGCCAATAATCAGAAATGAATAAGCAATCAGATAACTGAAACTATAAGGTAAGCAAGTGAAGACTTTGAATAGCTTAAAAGCCAATTAGATTTAGGGATATCTAAGACCGCATAGCCCAAGAATAATGAAGATTTGATGAAATGGTAAGAGCCAGCCTGCAAAGGCTGTATGGTGAGCCATTCCAGCAGATGTAACTCCCAGAAATAGCCAACCACTGCCCATGTGAGACAGAAGAATCTTGGGAGAAGAAACCCACCTAGTCTGTGAAGTATAATCTCTTCACAAGATCAGTCTTGTGTTCAGATGCAGTGCAGTGAGGACTGGGGCAGGTTCTGGCCACCCTTTTCCTTCTCCCCGTAGGTTTCAAAGTATGGATCTCAGTACAAGTGGTTCATTTCACCCACCTGGAAGACAAGAGCATGTGATGTGTGAAGCGAAGGGGCCAAACCTCCTCAGTAACTGTCATGTTTCCAAAGCAGTTTTGATCAACAATAACAAATGGCTGGATTTGAACAATTGCAAAGGATTGCATGGGCTGTGAGGGGGAGGGATTAGAGAGACAATTAGACAAAATCATCTGTGTTATCTTATTGAAAGCAAATATCTGCCTTATGTTAATGGCATTTACAGGATCCACAGAAAGAATACTAATGGAATTATAGGGGACGTGGCCAGGAATGCCCAATAGGCGCCTATGGATAATTCAATTAGAAGAACCTTCAGGAACCTAATAATTGCATGAAATTCGTAGTTTCCTCTTTGTTGGGCAGTTTAACAAAAAGCTTTTATCAGTCTGTCTTTGCATGGGGAAGGAGATGAAAGTGTGGTGCTTTCTTGAACTTGAGCCAGGGCCACTAAAACATCCCTCAGGTAGAATATAACAGTGAGAACCTGGCCAGGTCCATCATGTGCCCTCTACAAAGGCAAGGTCTTTTCAAGCAGACATTCTTGAGGAAGTTAATAGAATGAATTGCATGCACGTCTTCCTATCACATGATGAAACTGTGTTAGCAAGTATTAGCCTGCCAATCCTGGAAGGAGAATCAAGCTACTATCCACTCCAATCACCCTATATTCAGGAGGCTACAAAAACTCAGGGGAGTAGCTTGTTCAAGGTCACAGGAGCTAATTATGGATAAAAACTGCAACTAGAACCCAGATCCCACTCTTCCCCGGATAATGAGCCTAGATTTTTCCATACTGCTATTGCAATAGAAATGCTGGTGTTGGCCTAGACAGAGTTTGACATGTAAAGAATATAGTGATGCTTATGAGATATTTAGTTATGTATCTTAATTATTTGGACCATGCAGAAAGGAAATCCCGTTGTCATTCAACAGAAGACACATGGGAGGGTTGTTTTTTGTTTTTCTGTTTTCTCCAATAGCATTTTTGTGGTAACTTGTAGAAGACAAATTTTCTACTCTTCTTGATGCCCTAAAAATCTCTCTATCATATGACTTAGTCCTGCTTCTTCCATAAACAGGATATTTTATTTTGCCTCTGTTTTGTCATCCACAATTCAAAGAGGATAGATAGTGGGGTTCTTTCCCCTAATATGTTTTTGAGAATCTAGGTCGAGATTGAGGACACTGTGCTATGTCCAATTCCACCTCACCAGGCTATCCAGGACTGGGTCACAAAGGAGTTGAGAAATAATCATTTGCCTGATATCAGGCAATAGGGATAAGACACATTCTCAATTTGCAGGCAGAATCTTGCGTATAACCACTTAGTGTATCAAATCTGCTTCTATCCCCTTTTGATTTTAATAAGCCTTCATTTTTCCCTCTCTCCTGAACAGCTACCCATGACTAAGAAGATTTAACTTTCTTTCCATACATATAGGAATGTCTTGTACATATTTGCATATGGATAGAAAAGGTAAGTTATGAGTATGTGTGAGCACGCCTGGATGTGAATACAGCATATGTCACTGCATCAAGAACTGTATTCCTCACTCTGATTTGCCCTCAAACAGCCTCTGATTCCCTTGAGAGGCTCATCACTAAATTAGAACATCTTGGATATCCTTTTAAAAATATCACATTTGGGCCCCATACCAAAGTATTTTCTAGTTCATTTGTTCACTGTTTCATCAAACACCTTTCGGTCAGTTATCGTATGTCAAGCAATATGGCAGAACCTGAGGTATAAAATTTAGAAATGACATTCTCACTGTTATTGAGGTTACAGCCCAGGGGTTTTTCTGAACATATCCCATTCATCTTCATTGTCATCTTTTTTATTCATCATATTGGTTCTAAGTGACTTTTTATTTAAATATAAAATATTTCCTCAAAGGACAAATATTTGCCGCCATTAATTATATTTACAAGGATGTGCTTCAGGTTTTGGAAGCACTTCCAAAAGTGTTTTGGGTCATTGCCACATCCCTGGAATAAAGCAGTGTACTTAAGGGATTTCTTTGATGAGCTGCTGCTGCTGCTGCTGCTAAGTCGCTTCAGTCGTGTCCGACTCTGTGCGACCCCAGAGACGGCAGCCCACCAGGCTCCCCCGTCCCTGGGATTCTCCAGGCAAGAACACTGGAGTGGGTTGCCATTTCCTTCTGCAGTTCATGAAAGTGAAAAGTGAAAGTGAAGGTGCTCAGTCGTGTCTGACTCTTTGCAGCTCTATGGACTGCAGCCCACCAGGCTCCTCCACCCATGGGATTTTCTAGGCAAGAGTACTGGAGTGAGGTGCCATTGCCTTCTCCGTTTGATGAGCTAAATACTCATTTTAGATGGTTAAATTCTAGCATGTTTAGCAAACTATTGTTACTGTTTTATCTTATTTTTTAAACTATTTCATATCTTTAAATATTTATGTATGTCATTAGTTTTCATGCTTTTTTGACTGTACTGTACGAACTTCAGCTGCTGAGAGTGCACACACATACACAACACTGATTCCAACAGGTCATGAAACAACACTCACCTTTACAAGGATGGGTGCTCTCTAATATTTTTCTTGTTTGTTTTTTTTAAGCCCTAACATAACCCACCAACTTAGTTCATGGGCCACTCGAGGCTCTTGACTGCAGTGTACAGTACTCAGTCTGACACTGTCCTTATTCTTTATTACATATATTTTAAACACTTCCCTAATACAATAGAGAATTATCACATTTATTCTCCAAACTTCCAACCTTCCAAAGTATCCTGGAAGTATCACCTTAAAAAACAGCTTTACTACACATTTGTAGTACTTCTTTATTTATTATCTATCAATCAATGGATTGATCTATTGCTACTTCCCCTGTTTTTACCCTATTCTCGATTCCTAGGTGAAGAAAAGTGCGGCCGATGTACCACAATGACTTTTTTCTTTCTGTATTTGCCCCATCTCTGTGCTATATTTATTTCTATGCTGATAGTATTTTCTTATTTTAGCACTTAACAACTATATCAAAATAAGCATCCAATAGAGTTAGATTTACTGCTTAATAATGAATCCTTAATTATGCTATGTACTCAATCGCTCAGTTGTGTCTGACTCTTTGCGACCCTATGGACTATAGCCCATCAGGCTCCTCCGTCTGTGGGATTCTCCGGGCAAGAATACTGGAGTGTGTTGCCATTTCCTTCTCCAGAGGATCTTCCCGACCCAGGGATTGAACCCAGGTCTCCTGCATCGCAGGTGGATTCTTTACCAACTGAGCTATGAAGGAAGCTTAATTATGCTGGGTGAAAACTAATTGACATCTTTTCTTTTAACCTTTTGACCTCTGTCACCCATTTAAAACTAGTATTGTTATTCATTTATAGTTTAGTCTTAGGCCCACATACTCAGATGTGGCCCTGGGCGGACTTGCATAGGATAAAGCAGGTGCCCAGCGCCTTCTCCTCCCTTGCCGCATCCTCTCCTCTTCTGTGCCCACTCCTTCCCTCAAAGCACTGAGTCCTCCTCAGTTTCCTGCTTGATCTGGGTTTGAATCCTGATCCTTCCCTCACTGACTTTGTCTAAGCAAGTCATTTAACTGCTCTCAACTGAAGTTTCTTTAATCATACTATTGGGGAAATTGTGAGTTGCTGACTTTGGGCAGAGTGAAGTCAAACCAACACCTGTAAGCAGGGGATGAGGTTAATCCGTGAAAAGCACCTAGGAGAGAGCCATGCCAGCTTAGGGTTGCCAAGGGGCAGAGCAGACATCACTGGCCAGCCATGGAACGAAGTGTCTCCAATGCCAAGTGGAGAAAAATATTTGGAATCCAAGTCCTAGATGAGCAGCAGAGATGGCTTATAGGTAGCATTGTTAATAGCAGATCGGCCAAGAGAAAAAAAAAAAAAAAAAACAACCCCTGGCAGATGGCATTTTGCTGAATTGTTGCTTCTTTTAAAAGGGTTTGGTGTGTACCCCCCTCTCCAGGCTGTTGCCTCAAAGCATTTGTAAAGAATAATGATACCTTCCTCACTGGGTTATTTTAAGATTTTGATGACACACTGAGTATGAAAGTGCTTTGAAAACTGTAAAGTGCTCTACAAATGCTAATTTCTCTATTTACCCCTTTTCAAAACTGTTCAAAGCTGGCAATTTATATTGGGATAAGAGAAAGAAGTTTATGGTCAGGAGTAGAAGACTGATAATTGTGAATGAAATGCACATTTTAGTAGATTGCATTCTCCCAGCTTGTTTGTTTCCAACTCAGGCTATTCATTAGAATCACCTGATGAACTCTGACGCTTTACCGGTGCCCAGGGCCTCCACCCAGAGATTCTGCACTGCTTCGTCTGGGGAGGGCTCAAGTAGCACCGTGGTATAAAAGGTGCTTCTAATATGTTGCCATAATTGAGAACCCCTGTCAAAAGAGGAAGTCTCCTGTGTTAGAATTGAGGGGAAAACCTAAATGATAACCAGACAGCTGTTCTTACGGAGTCCAGGCAACCCTGCATAGATTATCACAAATGCACGGGACTCTGCATCAATTTCTTCAATAAAAATATATTCACTGGGCAGCTGGTCTGTGTCACACATATTCTGGGAAATCAAAGGTAAATAATGCAAAATTCCTATCCTTAAGCAGTTCAGTCTGTGGAAGACGTAGGCTTTTGTGTAAGTTGTAAATAGTTACGATTCCATGTGATAAGTTCCGGAGAAGGCAATGGCACCCCACTCCAGTACTCTTGCCTGGAAAATCACATGGACGGAGGAGCCTGGTGGGCTGCAGTCCATGGGGTCGCTAAGAGTCGGACACGACTGAGCGACTTCACTTTCACTTTTCACTTTCATGCATTGGAGAAGGAAATGGCAACCCACTCCAGTGTTCTTGCCTGGAGAATCCCAGGGATGGGGGAGCCTGGTGAGCTGCTGTCTATGGGGTCGCACAGAGTCAGACACGACTGAAGTGACTTAGCAGCAGCAGTGATAAGTTCTATAATGAGGTTGGGAGGCTACAGGTGTAAGACTGCATATTCTACTAGGGAATATCAGGAAAGCTTTTCCGCAAGTGTGAAGCAGAAACTGAGTGATGAGAAACGTACAATTTTGCCAGACAGAATAATTATAACTAGCATTCATTGGGCAATTAGCATAACCAGTCACTGCTCTGAACAACTTATGTTTGGGCTTCTCTGGTGCCTCAGAATGCCAGTTCTGCACACATCTCCAAGGCCACATGTGTGCAGGTACTCGATCCCTGCTCTGTGGGGGACCAGCCTTACTGGCTCTCATGGACAGACCTGGAGAACATTGTGGGAGCGGGGGCATCTCCTGGGGAGGACATGCATCCAGACCAAACAGGCCCATGTTCAAGGCTTCCTGGCCTCAAGCCATAGACCTGGGCTCCCAGAGCCACCTTCTTGAGAGCCAGGGATCCCTCTGAGTACCCCCCGGTACATCCACCTGCCACCTCCCTTAGTAATCTGCCTGCAATGCAGGAGACCTGGGTTCAACCCCTGGGTCAGGAAGATACCCCTTGGAGAAGGGAATGGCCACCCACTCCAGTATTCTTTCCTGGAAAATTCCATGAACAGAGGAGCCTGGCAGGCTATAGTCCATGGGGTTGCAGAGAGTTGGACATAACTGAGTGACTTTCACACACACAATCATTCTGATGACAAACTTAGGAGGTAGGTGCTAATATTTACCCCATTTTATTATAGGGAAGTGGTTTTTCTAGATGCAGTGCCTCCAACAGCAGCAGCAGAGCATCTCTATGGACCTCGAAAGAAATGCAAGCTCTCAGTCCCCTTCCACCCCAACCTATTCACTGGTCTGTTCTCTGGGTGTGCTTCAGTAACTTGTGTTTTAATAAGCCCTCCAGCTGATTCTGATGCACTTACATTCTGGAAAACTGTGGCCATAGGGAAACTAAGATACAGATTAAATAACCTGCTCAGAGTCACTCAGAGACTAAATGGCAGAAGGATTCAAAGCCAGGTGGCCTGGCACAGGGTCCCCACTCTTAACTTCCGTGCTGAAAGCAAAATCCTCAGTCCTACTGTGGACTGAATTGTGTCCTCCCCAAATTCATGCACTGAGATCTTAACCCCTAACGTGAATATATCTGGAGAGAGCATCTTTCAGTTCAGTGCAGTCGCTCAGTTGTGTCTGACTGGACTGTAGCACACCAGGCCTCCCTGTCCATCACCAACTCCCAGAGCTTACTTAAACTCACGTCCATCGCGTCAGTCATGCCATCCAACCATCTCATCCTCTGTCGCCCCCTTCTCCCCCTGCCTTCAATCCTTCCCAGCATCAGGGTCTTTTCCAATGAGTCGGTTCTTCACATCTTTAGGAGGAAGTTAAGAGTAAATGAAATCATAGGGTGGAGCTCTAATATCATAGGACTGTGGCCTTATAAGAAGAGACAAAAATCTCCCTTCTCCTTCCTTCCCTCCCTCTCTCTCTTCTCTCCCTCCCCAACCTCTCTCTGCCCTGTGTGAGGACACAGAAAGAAGATGGCATCTGCCAGCCAGGAAGGGGCCTCTCAACAGAACCCAGCCATGCTGATACTCTGATCTTAGATTTAAAATTTCTGTTCTTTAAACCACCCAGCTTATGATATTCTGTCATACTTCCACCCAGGAAGAGGGAACATTGTATGGGAAGGAGCAAAAACAAGAGAAAGCCTGAGATTTCCCAAAGCATACAGGAATAGGAGGGGAGAGAAGGTGCTGGACAAGGGGCCCAGGATGGAGAATGATGTGTGATGAAAACTAAGGCTTGAGGGACTGAGGTCAGATACTGAAGGCCCTTGTATGTAAGGGAAATGTGTTTCCACTTTTTCATAGGAGCAATGATGAACCACTGAGTTTAAGTAGATCAGATTTGCATTTTAGGACACTATCAGGAGAGAAGTGTATGGATAGGTATATGGTGATTTGAGGGGTAGATTGATGCATTAGGAAAATCCTGTCTCACTCCAGGTTCAAAGCAAAGCAAGCATAAAGTCATAGAAATTTGGGTCTAAAGTTTAAATATAAGATAAACTGAGATTAAGATGCCTATAGGAAATGTATATATAACATATATGTGTGTAACATATAAACAGATCTACATATTGATTTATATGAATATGGATGGGAGAAAGTTGCTTAAAGATGCACACAGTAAGTTGTTCATATTTCTTGTTCAGACTAGAGAAATTGGAGAGGGAAGGAAAAATAATGACTATTTCCTCATATCTCTGCATTATACTTGTTGCAATGAGCATGCAGTCCCTAATTAATTTTTAACAAACCTAATAATGATCACATGCAGAGACGTCCATGTGGTTCTAGAGCTCAGGTGTGAGAGCTTGGCTCGAGGCGTAAATTGGGGTGACATGGCTGAAGGGGTATCAGTGAAGACTGTGGGAGTTGAACAGCCTTGGAACTGAGCAGAAAAGTCCTCTAAGAATGACAGGCGGGGACCTACCCTGTATAAAGCCTGGTGAGGAAAGTGTGGGAGCCTAGAAGGAGTTCAGAGAAGGGACGCCGGAAGAGTCCATGACCCCAGGGAAGCAGACTCGTCCTCCCCGGGGTCCCCCCAGCCTTCTTGCCAGGTCACATGTGCTCACACAGCCACTTAAGAGCTGAAGTTTGAAAGAACATGTGTTCACAAGGGGAGCAACGTCAGCACAGTACTGGGAGAGCCAGATGAGCCCTGTGAAACACCCTTGAAATCGGTGAGTTAGGTTTCTGAGTCAAAAGAAAAGTCATGGTTAGCTTTTATTTTCTTCTCTGTCATTTCTCATCTGATATCCCCTTTCTTAATCCTAAAAGAAATGCACACTCATAGGTGTATAAACACACATCGTACACACCTAGATTCACATGAATGGGGTATCCTAGTTTTGGTCCTGAGGTAATATTTTAGGAAAGAAAAAAAAAACACCCTTAGATATTTTTCTTATTGTAAGATAGGGACGGGGGGTATAAGTAAGTGTATATAAAGATCTTTCATGCTTACTGTATTGTTGAAATCATAAACTTTTAGTCTTGGCAGCATGATCGTTCTCTCAGAGACAGGAGGAAGAAGCGTGAGGAAAATCAATGGCCTGTTAACAGCAGGGCGGTGGTTTCTGCTCCCAACTTTGGTCACGTGCGTGGGAGCACTTTTCTGTTTGCCTCTTAAAGAGCAAATTTGCACAGCATGAGACCAGGAGAGAGAAGGACTGTTGTCAGCTCCTCCAAAGCCCAAGTCAACAGAGGTGAGAGGAGATTGGAGGGCCACCACCCCTTGCCTGGATGTCCCAGACAGACTGGAATGAGGGCTTTTAAGGATTCAGTCCCACAGATCATTGCTCACGGCATCTGATCTGGTTTCCTTGTATTCATCAGCTCTCCATCACACTCCAGCTGAAGCCCTTTCCCTCATCTTTCTTTGGGGAGATACAAAAACGACAGCATTTTCAGGGTAAAAAGTGCTTCTTAGCATTCTGATTCTTAAATTTTTGTTGAGATTGAGAAATTTAGGATGCAGGCATGTCCCAAGATTGTTTTGTTGATGTTGTTGCATGAAAGCAGAGTAAGAAAGAGATTTAAGGATACTTTATTTTTTTTTAATGCACTGAATCCTAGAACATGGCCAGATTCCTCTTTTTTTCCTTATTCTCTCAAACCAATCAATGTATCAGTGCATACCAATGGCTCCACACGTGAGATAGGGAGAAGATCTGACCGTTTTTCACCATATCCACAGCTGTAATCATCTTTTGCCTGGTCAATTGTCCTGACCTCTGAACAGGTCTCTGCTCCACCCAGGGCATCCTAGAAGTTACTCTCAATAGAGTAGCTGGAACAAGACTGGTAAACAGAATGTTATACTCAGATTTCAGCTCGAGTCCTTACAGAGTCTACACGATCTAGTTGGCTGTTGCCTCTCTGACCTTGCGTTCTCCTACTTTCTCATCCCCTCTCTGTGCTGTAGCCCCTCTGGCCTCTTTACTGTTCCCCTAGCTGCCAAAGAGAGCTCCTGCTGCTCTCACTGTTACCTGGGCCTGGCATGCTTTTATCCTCAAATGCCCTCGCTTGCTTTGAATCTTTGTTCAAATACCCTATTACTCAACTTGTTGTTGTTGTTCAGCCACTCAGTTGTGTCTGACTCTTTGTGACCCCATGGACTGCAGCATAACAGGCTTCCCTGTCCTTCACTATCTCCTGGAGTTTGCTCAAACTCATGTCTATTGAATCGATGATGCCATCCAGGCATCTCATCCTCTGATATCCCCTTCTCCTCCTGCCCTCAATCTTTCCCAGCATCAGGGTCTTTTCCATTGAGTTGTCTCTTTGCATCAGGTGGGCCAAAGTATCGGAGCTTCAGCATCAGTCCAGTGATTCAGGGTTGATTTCCTTTAGAACTGGCTGGTTTGATCTGCTTGCTGTCCAAGGGACTCTCAAGAGTCTTCTCCAACACCACAGTTCGAAAGCATCAGTTCTTCAGTTCTCAGCCTTCCTTATGGTCTAACCCTCACATCCGTACATGACTACTAGTAAAACCATAGCCTTGACTAGATGGACCTTTGTTGGCAAAGTGATGTCTCTGCTTTTGAATACACTGTCTAGGTTATTCATAGCTTTTCTTCCAAGGAGCAAGCACATTTTAATTTCATGGCTGCAGTCACCATCTACAGTGATTTTTTTGGCCATGCCAGGTGGCATGTGGGATCTTAGTACCCTGACCAGGGATCCAATCCATGCCCCCTGCATTGGAAGCATGGATTCCTAACCACTGCACCACTAGAGAAGTCCCTTTCATGACTTTTTCAGGGCAAACTTTGTACAGCATGAGACCAGCAGAGATTAAAAAAAAAAAACAAAAAACTTTCTCTATATAAAACAGCAACCCTCACTGGTGTTCCCTATCCCCTTGTCCTGCTTTAGTCTGCATATAATTGTTATTACCTGATCCGTTGTGTGTGTATTTGTTGATATGCTTGCTGAGTGTACCCTTGCCTATTAGAGTGCAAATTAAGGAAGTAGTTGATTAGTACTTTGCATTTAACAATTAGTAGGTATTTTGTGGGATAAATATAAGCTACAAAAATATTTGTTGTGCCTCATAGTGTATAACATAGGTGTTGAATAGAACTTAGATATTCAAGAGTTCTAGAAGCCTAAATTTATGATGATATATCTGTACTTTCAGATTATTTTCTCCTAACTTGTCCCTCATTTAATTAGGATCAGCATAAACAGGAGTCTTTCAGCTTAATCCATCAGATCTAAGGGACTATTTCTTTAATAAAAGAGAAGGTGTAATATGTCTTCAGTTTTCTTCTGAGAACCTAAAACAGTTTTCTTCCCTGTTATAGGAAGTCAGAGACTTTGCATTGCATTGTACCTCTTGGCAGCCCCCATGATAACTAACACATTACCTTATGTGCAGTTGGTTGTCATTAAAAATAGTTTGCTTGAAGAGTAAAAATTATTGGCTCTTTGTCTGGTTGTAGTTAGTTTCCCCCAAAGCCTATGGCATGTCTAGAACTCCCACGCTTGAATCTGGAATGAAGGTCAGTCTTATAAACTTTGATCTAATCAGGATGCATTGAGATGAAATTAGAGCCAGTGCTCTAAACAAAAGTCACATCCAATTTATGTCCATTCATTCAGGGAACATTTAAGTGCCTATTATGTATTAGTTAATATGCTAAGTACTGGAGAAAAATGATGAGCCCAAAGGAGTCACACTAGCCTTCATGGAACTTATAGACTAACTGGGGGGACAGACCTTGATGAAACAATGATGCAAACAGTTATGTAAATTCATAGTTCGTAAGTGCTATGAGCAAAAGAGACATGATGCTGCAGGAGGCTATAATCAGGAATTTGATCCTGATAGGGAGATTTAAGGAAGGCTTCCTTAGGGAAGTGAATTGACTAAGAATTAGAACAGAGCCTTCGAGGTAGAGGCAACATGAGGTACAAATGCCCCCTGGTTGAAGGACATTGGACGGGTCTGGGGTCCTAAAGAAGGTCTGCATGGTGGGTGTATGGAGCAGGGTAGAACATATGAGGCTGGAGATGTGGGTGAGGCCAGGTCATTCATAGCTTCCCAGGTTGTTTTAATAATTTCTTACACATATATCTAAAGAGTGATGGGAAGCCATGGAATGATTGATATGTTTGGGCGTTGAGAGTAAGGAGCTGCATAACAAATTACCCCAAATCTAGTGACTTAAACAAACTCACATTAATAATCCCACAGTTTGCGCAGGTTGGGAATCTGAGCATGACTTAGCCAGATTCTCTGCTTAGGGTCTCCCAAGTCTACAGTCAGGGTGTTGTTGATCTGGCTACATTGTTACCTAGAAGCTCAGGTAGGAAAGAATCCACTTCCAAGTGCTTTCAGTGTGATAACAGAATGTATTTCCTGGCAGTTACAGGTCTGAAGACCCTAGTTTCTTACTGGCTGTCAGCTGGA
This sequence comes from Bos indicus x Bos taurus, assembly GCF_003369695.1. NCBI lineage: Eukaryota > Metazoa > Chordata > Mammalia > Artiodactyla > Bovidae > Bos > Bos indicus x Bos taurus. The sequence continues at coordinate 18,329 of NW_020867238.1, read as the reverse complement.
GGCTGCCCTCTGATCCCTGCCCCATGGCCCCTGCAGAGGCAGTTCAGGATATGGTTGTTTTCTTCTTCAAAGCTGCAGAAGAATCTCTTCTCTCTGCTAATGTGGAGTCTTACATAATATACTGTAATCATGAGAATGACAGCCTGTTCCCTTTGCTGCATTCTACTGGTTAGAAATAAATTACAGATCCTCCCTGTACTCAAGGGGAGGGAGTGACATAAGAGTATGACTCCTCGGGGGCCACCTTAGAGTGCGTCCACCATAGGAAGGAAAAAGAGAGTGACAAACATTCAGATCTGAGTTCCAAAGAATAGCAAGGAGAATTAAGAAAGCCTTCCTCAGTGATCAATGCAAAGAAATAGAGGAAAACAACAGAATGGGAGAGACTAGAGATCTCATTAAGAAAATTAGAGCTACTAAGGGAACTTTTCATGCAAAGAAGGACACAATAAAGGACAGAAATGGTATGGACCAAACAGAAGCAGAAGATATTAAGAGGTGGCAAGAATACACAGAAGAACTATACAAAAAAGATCTTCATGACCCAGATAATCACGATGCTGTGGTCACTCACCTAGAGCCAGACATCCTGGAATGTGAAGTCAAGTGGGCCTTAGAAAGCATCACTACAAAGCTAGTGGAGGTGATGGAATTCCAGTTGAGCTATTTCAAATCCTCAAAGATGATGCTGTGAAAGTGTTGCACTCAATATGCCAGCAAATTTGGAAAACTCAGCAGTGGCCACAGGACTGGAAAAGGTCAGTGTTCATTCCAATCCCAAAGAAAGGCAATGCCAAAGAATGTTCAAACTACGATACAATTGTACTCATCTCACACGCTAGTAAAGTAATGCTCAAAATTCTCCAAGCCAGGCTTCAGCAATACGTGAACTGTAAACTTACAGATGTTCAAGCTGGATTCGAAAAGGCAGAGGAACCAGAGATCAAATTGCCAACATTTGTTGGATCATCGAAAAATCAAGAGAGTTCCAGAAAAGCATATATTTCTCCTTTATTGACTATGCCAAAGCCTTTGACTGTGTGGATCACAACAAACTGTGGAAAATTCTTCAAGAGATGGGAATACCAGACCACCTTACCTGCTTCCTGAGGAATCTGTATGCAGGTCAGGAAGCAACAGTTAGAACTGGACATGGAACAACAGACTGGTTCCAAATAGGAAAAGGAGTATGTCAAGGCTGTATATTGCCACCCTGCTTATTTAACTTATATGTAGAGTATATCTTGAGAAATGCTGGACTGGAAGAAGCACAAACTGGAATCAAGATTGCCAGGAGAAATATCAGTAACCTCAGATATGGAGATGACACTACTCCTATGGCAGAAAGCAAAGAAGACCTAAAGAGCCTCTTGATCAAAGAGGAGAGTGAAAAAGTTGGCTTAAAACTCAACATTCAGAAAATGAAGATCATGTCATCTGGTCCCATCACTTCATGGCAAATAGGGTGAAAACAGTGTCAGACTTTATTTTTCTGGGCTCCAAAATCACTGCAGATGGTGACTGCAGCCATGAAATTAAAAGACACTTGCTCCTTGGAAGGAAAGCTATGACCAACCTAGACAGCATATTAAAAAACAGAGGCATTACTTTGCCAACAAAGGTCTGTCTAGTCAAAGCTATGGTTTTTCCAGTAGTCTTGTATGGATGTGAGAGTTGGACTATAAAGAAAGCTAAGCGCTGAAGAATTGATGCTTTTGAACTGTGGTGTTGGAGAAGACCCTTGAGAGTCCCTTGGACTGCAAGGAGATCCAACAGGTCTGTCCTAAAGGAAATCAGTCCTGAATATTCATTGGAAGGACTGATGCTGAAGCTGAAATTCCAATACTTTGGTCACCTGATGCAAAGAACTGACTCATTTGAAAAGCACCTGATTCTGGGAAAGATTGAAGGCAGGAGAAGGGGACAACAGAGGATGAGATGGTTGGATGGCATCACCGACTCAATGGACATGAGTCTGAGTAAGCTCCAGGAGTTGGTGATGGACAGGGAAGCCTGGTGTGCTGCAGTCCATGGGGTCACAAAGAGTCAGACACGACTGAATGAACTGAACTGAACTGAAACCTACCAACCAATAAGTATATTTGGTATATATCTATCTCTTTGGAGTTCTTTTTTAAACAAGTACACATTATTTTTTAACAGAATAATAATCTGCATACTGGCTTATAATTTATGTTTTTCACTTAATATATCCTGTGCAATTTTCCATATCATTAAATATTCCTACAGAGTACACTTTTAAATGGTCACATTTTATTGAATTGTATGGATATGCCATAATTTGTTCAAGCATATCTATCATTCGACATTTAGGTTGTTTTGAGTTTTCCACTATTATTAAAATGACAGTATAAAATAAAAGACATAATTGTGAATATAAGGGGTCACAAAAGCACTCAAGATTTGGGGTCTAATTTAGGAGTAAGACACAGGTAAAGAGCAGCTTTATTTCTGAAAGAGTTTGTAGAGAATGTGGCCTAGATCTGGAACCAAATCAGGAATAGACAACACAAGCCTTCCCACTGCAACTTCTCCAAACTAACCACCATGCCACAGAAGCAGAGCCTGCTCTTGCTAACTTATTGGAAGATGTGCTCAGTCACTCAGTCATGTCCCACTCTTTGAAGCCCCGTGGACTGTAGCCTATGAGGTTCCTCTGTCCATGGAATTTTCCAGGCACGAATCCTGGAGTGGGTTTCCACTTCCTACTCCAGGGGATCCTCCTGACCCAGGGATCGGACCTATGTCTCTGGTGTCTCCGGCACTGGCAGGCAGATTCTTTACCACTAGTGCCACCTGGGATGGAACAGGCATAATGCACATCCCCTGCAGGCAAACAGGAAGTCTAGAATTAACAGGGCCAGAGCAGCTCTGTTCTTCTCTCAAAATCACAGTACAAACAATCCCTGGAGGGTACTTCTCTTGTTGAAGTCTTCCCCGTATGTGATAGCCAGCTTTCAAGATGGCCTCCAGAGATTCTCATTTCTGGTGTCCACCCCCTTTTTGTGCAACCCCCTCCCACAGGGTATCAGGCTTGGTCTCCATGAACAATAAACACAGCAGAGATGATGGGGTGTGACTTGCCAGGCTAGCTCATAAAAGGCATTACAGCTTGTGCCTTGCTTTCTTTTGGATCATTCACTCTGAGGAGAGCTGGCTCTCACGTTGTGAGGATCCTCAGTCTCCCTGTGGAGAGGTCTGTATGAGAAGGAACAGAGGCCTCCAACCACAGCCAGCATCAACCAAGCTGCCAGCCTTGAAAATGACGCTACTTAGGCACGGAGCCTGAATCCCCAGTCAAGCCTTCAGATGCCTGTAGCCTTAGCTGATATCATGACTACAGCCTCACAAGAGACCCAGAGCCAGAACCACCCAAATTCCTGACCCACAAACATTGCATGAGATAGTACATTTTTTTAAAAATTGTTTTCAGCCACTAAGTTTTCTGATCATTTGCTACACAGTAATAGATCATTAATATACTTTGGAAACATAAATGGCTCTTTCTCTCTTTCAATTGCCAACCAATAAATATCTTGGTAGCTGAATCTTTCTGCATATTTTTGAAATAACTGTCTAGATGTAGACTTGCTAGATGGAAGGAAATGCAGAATTCCAGTGTTATATGGTTAAATCTTAAATGTGCTCTTTTAGACATCACGGCATTGGCCTTAAAGTGTGTGGTCATGCCATCACTACTCTGTTCCCCTTCGCACAGCTGCCAGCAGGACTGTGTCTTTGTTTTCTGTGTGGAGAGATTGGGATGGGAACAGGAGGAAGGACAGAACAATGACAGGAGCCCCCAAAAGGTTTAAGGGAAGCAAGAAGGGTCCTAGGGCATGTGGTGACTTTTGGAGGATTACCTTTGTAAATATATCAGAAAGATATCTGTTTACGTATGCTGTGTGTGGCAACAGTGAAAAATGAGACTTGATGCACTGACAGAAGTATTTGGAGTGTTAGATAGATGGAAATGCAGAATTCCTGGAAAGAAGAAAAAGGACAGATGCAGAGCCCAGGAAAGGGATGCGTGGAGAGAAGAGAGAGGAGGCAAGAATAAAAGAAACAAAGAGCCCCACAGCAATAGATAACACATATGGTGTTCGAGTTAGAGGAAGACATAACTACCACAGGGAGAGGGAGCTTTCAGCTAATGATCCCACCCATAGCAAGCTGCTCCTGTTTATGGGCAGGAAGCTATAAAGTTCCAACGGTAGCAGCCTCATGCTTTTCAAAGGCCTAATTTTAGAATACTCTTGATAATGCCCCAGGAGTTGCTAGATCTGAATTAAAAACTCCAGGTCCTTCCCTCCCCCTTTTCTAAATAAAGGCTTATTGATTTACTAATGGCCTTTACATCCTGCTGAAAACAACCCTGTAGAAGAAGAAAGATGTTACCTAGACCCTGGAGTGGCTAATAGCCTGGAAAAACCCAAATCGCAGGTAGACAGAAGATAGGGTCTGAGAAAACTCAGCACCTGAGACAAAAGGAGGGGAGAAATGCAGGGAAGGAAGAGGCTTTGGCAGGGAAGAGTGGGGCTGCTGAGATAAGGCTTATGCTAGGATCCAAATATGTAAGGACAGGCATGTGGAAGTCCCGTGTGGATAATGGGGTCCCTCGAGGGTTTGTTGAACCATAGGTTTGTCAGAAGGGTGGGGTGCAGTGAAGGGTCCCTGGGCTGAGTGGCAAAGGCCTGTCTTGATTCTAAGCTCAGATCTCCCCGCAACAGGCCACATAAGCGGACTCCTTGTAACCAACCCTGGCCTCTGGTGTTCCTCTGTGAAGCAAAGGGCCTTTTGTCAAGTCTAGAATCCCAGTGTTCACTTCAGCAGCACATATACTAAAATTAGAATTCCAAATATCAGTTGCTAATGTGGTAGCCATCTTCCTGGGATTTTTCTCTACCTGTATCATTTAGGTTTTTGTTTTGTTTTTCCTGTTGTTTCCTTTTTGCCACTCCCTAAAGAAAGCTGATTTTCAGGGCTGAGAATTAGAATAGATCCTGGTGGCTCAGATGGTAAAGAATCTGCCTGTAATGCAGAAGACCCCTGTTTCAATCCCTGGGTCAGGAAGATCCCCTGGAGAAGGAGATAGCAACCCATTCCAGTATTCTTGCCTGGAGAATTCCATGGATGGAGGAACCTGGCGGGCTTTAGTCCATGGGGTCGCAAAGAGTCAGACATGACTGAGTGACTAACACTTCCACTTTTTTTCACTGAATGGTTGGAGGATGACAGAAAGTGAGGGGATCAGGAAGCTGGATTTGGAGGAAGAGGCAGGAACAACTAGGGAGGCAGAAATTCAGGCACAGGGGAACAGAGAAGTCAGGCAGAGGGGCCATGAGGGAGAAAGGGGCTGAGGGGTTACAACCTGTCCTCTGGTGCTAGACAGCCCACCCTGGCCATAAGATGCTGACAGCTTGAGAAATTACTAGATCTCTTTAGCTCCAAATTTCCTCATCCATAAAAAGGAAATAACAGAACACAATGCTATTTATTGTCCTGCGGATCAAATGAGACAGTGTCTGTAAAGCAATGAACACAACATCTGGCACCCAGTTAGTACTCAAAAAGTAGTTGCCACAGGTACTAAAAAGTCTCTCCAGTTTGGAGATTGCAAACTTGGGGCGGGTTTGCAGAAGTCAAACTTAATGATGTCCGTGGGCTGGAGCACAGGGCTGTTTGTGTGTAGGTTCGAGAGCTATGTGCTGACAATTTAAGGAGTGATAGTTCTGTGTCTCTGAGATAAACTGAACAAACAAAAGTGGGAAGATGAGTATTTTAAGAAGTGTGCTTACCATCCCCTCTTCACAGTGTGGTAGCAAGTATGACCCATTAACTGCTGATAACTGCCCTCCAGAGAAGTACTGAATCTATAAACCACGCAAGTGACTCTTTGGGCCCTCCTCCACCGTGTTCTATATTTGCCACCATAGATTCAGATGTTTTAATCCTGGCAAGCTCAGGGGACTCTGCTCTTGGGGTGTATCGATGGTACCCAGCATTGTCCTTCATGATCAGACAAATGTATCTTTCTTTTCCTTTGCCCTTTGAGTTTTCTTGTATATGGTCCCTACTTCTGTACAACTGTGCCATGTCACAGAGAGGGAGGCTTAATTGTCATTCTGAAGGTAAAGGGAAAACACAGGACCTGAGAAGGGCTGACCGCATAGGTTGTGTTCCTTTCAACAATGCAGGATGCCATTCGCTTAGACCACGACGTGCGTGGTGTGTCTTGGTGTGGTACAAGCTCAGTCTGAACTCCAGTACGGGATAGTCTCACTGGGGAGAAAAGGGTTCTACATCAGGATGAAAAAAAAAAAAAAAAAAAAAAACACCAAAACCAGGAACTGGGAGCATCTTTCATTGAAACTTCAGGGGACAGTGAGCACAGAAAGCATATGGGTAATTGCTCCCCAGGCCTTCCATGCCAGCTGTGATGTCAGGAGGGCAGTTTCAGCCTTTGGACAGCTCATTAGGGCAGGGCATGAGGATGGATTGGCTGAGATAGAAAGCCCTGAACTGCTGAATCACCAACCCGAGTTCCAGGAGCTGCCAAGGCCATCCCCACAGTCTGTCTGGCTGAGGACTGAACAAGCCTGACGAGGCTGGGGAGTTGGCAAAATGTCAAGGGTGGTGGAGCCAGTTAAGAGCTGAAGGAGCGACATTTGTGAATGAGTGTGATGAATCCTTTCTGTTTGTTTCCACTAAACCCCAGCTCCGCCTCACATTAGTGGAGCAACCGAGTGTGAGGAGCTGAGATGGTTGGAAATGGAAGGTTTGTCGGTCCAGCTGTTCTAATTGGTGGTTGAAGCTTTCAAGTCAGAACAGCTAAGACTTGGGTCTCACATAGATACGTGATGAGAAAAATGGAGACAGAAGTTCTCTTGATGCCTTGTACTCAATTTTTCTAACTAGGAAAAGTTTTGTTTTTTTTTTTTCTGATTATACAACTCATGCATTGTTTTGTAGAAACTTTGGAAAAACAGAAACTCATAACAAAGACAATAAGATGTACCCATAATTGCATTACTTGGCAACAATTATCAATATAAATTCACTTGCAACATTTTTTTTCCTTTCAGGAGAGCCAGGCATTTTGGGAATATGTTCTAATTCATTCTGTAGTGCAGGTGTGTTAGGGTTGGTTGCAAGTGGGTAGTGCTTCCTTTTATTATTATTCTGGGGAAGTCAAAATAGAAAATTCACTGACTTGTTCAAAGTCTTTGTGATGGCAATGGCGTCTGTCCACTGGTTCTGGCTTCTAATAACAAAAATGGTCTGAACAGTGAGTATTTTTCTAGTGTTTTTCAGTTGGAAAGAACTTTCCCTTGCAGCATCATTCTGCTTTGTATCTTTCATACTTATTCACCTGTATTCTAGCTTTTAGGCAGCTGCAGCCATGATTTAAAGGGCTTCCCTTGTGGCTCAGCTGTTAAAGAATCTGCCTTCAATGCAGGAGAGCTGGGTTTGATCCCTGGGTTGGGAAGATCCCCTGGAGAAGGGAAAGGCTACCCACTCCAGTATTCTGGCCTGGAGAGCTCCATGAACTGTGTAATCCACGGGGTTGCAAAGAATCAGACATGACTGAGCAACTTTTACTCATTCACTCACTCACTCAAAAGTAGTTCAAGGTAGATAACTAGGAGCCAGGACTTCCGATCCCTTCACTTGTGTGAAACCATGCTTCACTCAAAATCTTCATGGGAACAGTATAAGCAACTGCATTCACAGGGGTATAATAGAGCAGATGACCTATATGCCCCTATGCAGCTGTGCGTTGTCCAATATGGTAGCTCCTAGCTGCATATGATTCTTGCAAATAAAAAACTGTTTTCAGATTTAATTTAATTTTAATTAATTTAAATGTTAAAATTCGTACTTCAATTATTAGAAAAAAATTTAAGTATGCTTGAAATAACTTATGCATGTGAATTTTTCTCAGTTATAGATTATTCAAAGCTAAATACAGAATCAAGTATTTCTGGTGAAAAATTAGTCTCTACTTTGAGATGTGCTTTAGGTGTAAAGTACACCCCGGATTTCAAACTTGGTGTGAAATAATGTAAAATGTCTTGATAATGATTTTCTTATATTAATTACATGATCCAATGAAAATATTTTGGACTCATTAGGTTAAATATACTATTAAAATTAATTGCATCAATTTTATCTTTTTAATATAGCTGCTAATCCATTGAAAATTTTTATGTGATTTGCATTATATTTTGATTGGACGACACTGGACACAGCCACCTGTAGCAAGTCCCCAGTTGTATCTTATAAGCAATGAGCAGTGAAGGTCTTTTTTAAACTATGTGTTAAACATCTCTCCTTGAGTTCAGTAGACAAACGTATTTTAGAATCACGGATTGGTAAATGACATAGGTGTCAAAGTAAAACAACGGGAGGTTCAGTGTGGGCTGCATTAACTGTCTAACAACATATGCTCCTATTTTTCATTTTTTCCTTTGTTGATGTTCACTCACTAAGTTGTGTCTGACTCTTTGCAGCCTCATGGACTGCAGCAGGCCAGGCTTCCCTGTCTTTCACTATCTCCCAGAGTTTGCCCAAACTCATGTCCATGAGTTGGTGATGCTATCCAACCATCTAATCCTCTGTTGTCCCCTTTTCCTCCTACCCTCAATCTTTTCCAGCACCCAGGGTCTTTCCCAGTGAGTCGGCTCTTTGTATCAGGTGGCCTAAGTATTGGAGCTTCAGCTTCAGCATCAGTACTTCCAATGAATCTTCAGAGTTGATTTCCTTTAGGATTGACTGGTTTGATCTCCTTGCCATCCAAGGGACTCTCAGAGTCTTCTCCTGGAGATCAAACCAGTTAGAAAGCATCAATTCTTTGGTGCTCAGCCTTCTTTATGGTCCAACTTTCATATCTGTACATGACTACTAGAAAAACCATAGCTTTGATGATATGAACCTTGACAGCAAAGTGATGTCTCTGATTTTTAATATGCTGTCTGGGTTTGTCATAGCATTTCTTCCAAGGAGCAAGTGTCTATTAATTGTACATTATAATAATTTCAATCTTATAGGAAAGGTATGCAGGAGCACTGGGGACTCTCATATGCCCTTTCTCCATCCACCCCATTCAAACGTTGCAGCTGACCCAATAATGTCTCTTACAACAGAAGATCCAACCCAGACTGTGCATGGCACAAAGTTACCTTGTCGCTCCAGTGCCCTTCTATCAGAATGATTAGTTCCTCAGATCTCAGACCTTCCTAATCTTAATACTTTTGAAGATTACAGGCTTGTTATTTGTAAAGTGAAAGTAGCTCAGTCGTGTCCGAATCTTGCAACTCCATGGCCTATACAGTCCATGGAATTCTCCAGGCCAGAATGCTGGAATGGGTGGCCTTTCCCTTCTCCAGGGTATCTACCCAACCCAGGGATCGAACCCAGGTCTCTGCATTGCAGGCAGATTCTTTGCCAACTGAACCACAGGGGAAGCTGTATTTGTAGGATGTCCTTAAATTTAGGTTTGTCTGACAATTTCCTCATGTTGAATTCAAGTTATGAATTTTTGGTCAGAATGTCATGGAAGTGATGTTGTGATCCCATTGGATCCTATTTAGTGGATATGATTTGTATTTGTCCAATTTCCAGTGACGTTGACTTTGATCACTTGAATAAGATGGTGGCTGCCAGTTTTGTTCACCGTAATGTTATTTTTCCTCTGAATAAAGGATAAACACTTCAAGTAAGATATTTTGAGGCTATGAAATACCCTGTTCTTCACCAAATTTTACCTCCTAGTTTATACTGATTTGTATTTCTTGCCAGAGTGGATTATAACCATGACAATTACTAAAGTATAATTTTCTAATTCCATAATTTTTCTATCTGTATTAGAAATTATTAATTAATTATTATATACTAAATTATGGGCTTCCCCAATGGGTTCAGTGGGTAAAGAATCTGCCTGCAATGCGAGACATAGGAGATGCAAGTTTGATCCTTGGGTTGGGAAGAACCCCTGGAGGAGGAAATGACAGCCCACTCCAGTATTTTTGCCTGAAAAATGCTAGAGGACCCTGGTAGGCTACAGTCCAAAGGGTGGCAAAGAGTTGGACACAACTGAGCGACCGAGCCCACACATTCTCAGTTATAAATTATGATTATTTTTCTATATTTATTTTTCTCTCTATATAATGACTTTAAAATTCAGTTTTTCTACATTTATTAGAAATTATACTCTAAATTTTGCCTAATTGTATAATCATTTAGAAAATATTCTTTACTTTTTCCCACATGTATTGTGTAAATATAGTATGGCTTTTGGATCCTTGCTTTGTTCAAAGGAATATAATCCATTACTATTGTTGTGTCGAATTGTCCCAAGATTCATGAGGGGAAGCCTTTTAAGGAGCTCTGTGTCCTTTTGACATGCGCTCATCATTCTTTTAGGTACTTTTTAATCCAGTGGTTTGCAAGAACTGGCTTAAACTGTTTTGTAAGAGCCCATTTGAAATTTCTCAGGAAATTTGCGAGTGCTAACTAACATCGGTGGTGCTTGTGTTATCGAACCTGCCTGCCAATGCAGGAGACATAGAGATGTGGGTTCAATCCCTGGTCAGGCAGATCTCCTGGAGAAGGAAACAGCAACCCACTCCAGTATTCTTGCCTGGAGAATTCCATGGACAGAGGAAACTGGCAGACTAGAGTCCATGGGGTTGCAAAGAGTCAGACGACTGACACCTCAAACCGCACAGCTAACATCAAGTTGGTAGCTTAGAATCAAGCACGTTGGGAGTATTCACTTACTTCATAGAAATGGGCAAAATCTGCAACCAGAACTTTTCCCTCCAAAGATCTAATTGTTAAAAATTGCCAGCACACAAAAAGTTTCTGTCACAAAAAAATGTTCCAGACTAATCTTATACCTTAACTGCTACAGACCTGTAATCATCCATTTCTCCAAGAATCTTTGATTCCTTTTAGTGGAGAACAGGACTTAGAAACCAAGATCCTGAAGCTAGTGAATTCTACAGGATGTACTTGGGTGAACTGAACTGGGAAAGATTGCTTTGTGTGTATTTGTATGTACATATATTGCTATGAAACCTATGTATAATTTACCTATATGCATGCATACACTCTAATTTTAAATAAACATTTTATTTTGGAGTAATTTTAGACTTACAGAAAAGTTAGAGTGCAGTATTCTGTGTATCCTTGACCTAGCTTCCTCTAATTGTATCTTTTTGATTGAAGTATAGTTGATTTACAATGCTGTGTTATTTCTGCTGTAAAGTGATTCAGTTATGTGTACTGTGCTTAATCACTCAGTTGTACCTGACTCTATGACCCCAGGGACTGTAGCCCACCAGGCTCCTCTGTCCATGGGGATTCTCCTGGCAAAAATACTGAGTAGGTTTCCATGCCTTCCTCCAGGGGGTCTTCCCAACCCAGGTCTCCCACACTGCAGGCAGATTCTTTACTGTCTGAGCCACCAGGGAACCCAAGAATACTAGAGTGGGTAGCTTATCCCTTCTCCAGGGGAGCTTCCCAGCCCAAGAATAGAACCAGTGTCTCCTGTATTGTAGGTGGATTGTTTACCAGTCAAGCTACCCAGGAAGCCCCAATTTAGTTACACACACACACACACACACACACACACACACACACACACACACACTTTCTTTTAATATTATTTTCCATTGTGGTTTATCACAGGATATTGAATGCATTTCTTTGTGCTATACTGTCAGACAGTAGTTATCCATTCTATATATAATAGCTTACATCTGCTAACCCCCGCTTCCCTCTCACCCCTCCCTGACCCTGTCAACAAGTTTGTTCTCTGTGAGCCTGTTTCTGTTTTGTACAATAGGTTCATTTCTGTGTATTTTAGATTCCACATATAAATGATATCATATGTTATTTGTCTTTCTCTTTTTGCCTTCACTTAGTTTAATAATTCGTAGTTGCATTCATGTTGCTGCAGATAGCATTATTTCATTCCTTTTATGGCTGAGTAGTATTCCATTGTGTATAGATACCACATCCTTTTTATCCATTCATCTGTTGACAGGCATTAGAGTGTTTCCGTATTTTGACTGTTGTGAATATGCTGCTATGAACATAGGGGTGCATGTGTCTTTCTGAATTACAGTTTCATTTGGATGTATGCCAGGAGTGAGATGCTGGATCATACGGTAATTCCACTTTTAGTTTTTTTGAGGAACCTCCATAATGTCTTCCATAGTGGCCGCACCAAAAATATATTCCCGTAAATAGTGTAGGAGGGTTTCCTTTCCTCTGTATTCACTCTGGTATTTGTTACTTGTGGACTTTTTAATGATGGCTATTCTAACTTGTGTGAGGTGGTACCTCATTGTAGTTTTGATTTGCATTTCTCTAATAATTAGCTATATTGAATATCGTTTTTTGTGCCTATTTGCCAGGTATATTCCTTTTTGGAGAAATGTCTATTTAGGTCTTCTACCCATGCTTCAACTGGGTTTTGTTGTTGTTGAGTTGTATGAACTGTTTGTATGTTTGGAAATTAAGCTCTTATAGGTTGCATCATTTGCAAATATTTTTCTCCCATTCTGTAGGTTTATCTTCTTGTTTTGTTCACGGTTTCCATTGCTTTGTAAAGCTTACATGTTTAATTAGGTCAAATTTGTTTATTTTTTGTTTTTATTTCTATTGCCTTGGGAGACTGACCTAAAACGTTGGTGTGACTTATATCTAAGAATGTTTTGTTATAATCTCTTCTAGGAGTTTTATGGTGTCATGTCTTTATGTTTAAGGCTTTAAGCCATTTTGAATTATTTTTGTGTATGGTGTGAGAGTGTGTTCTAACTTCATTAATTTACTTGTGGCTGTCCAACTTTCACAGTACTACTTGCTGAAGAGACTGTCTTTTTTTCTATTGTTTATTCTTGTCTCCTTTGTGAAGATTAATTGACCATAGGTATGTGGGTTTATTTCTAGACTCTTTTCTGTTCCATATGTCTGTTTTTGTGTATCATGCTGTTTTGATTACTGTAGCTTTGTAGTGTTGTCTGAAGTCTGTGAGGGTTATGCCTCTTGCTTTGTTCTTTTCTTCAGGACTGTTTTGGCAATTCTGGGTGTTTTATAATTCCATATAAATTTTAGGAATATCTGTTATCATTTTGTCAGAAATGTCATGGATAATTTGATAGGGATCACACTAAATTCCTAGAATGCTTTTGGGTAGTAAGGCCATTTTAAAATAATTAATTCTTCCAATCCAAAACTTTTTGTTTCTTTGAATCATCTTCAGTTTTCTTGGTAAAGTCTTATTGTTCTCAGTGTATGTTTTCACCTCCTTGATCAGGTTTGTTTTTAAGTATTTTAATTTTGGGGTGATGTGATTTTAAAAGGTATTTCTTTTAACATTCCATTTTTGATGTTTCATTGTCAGTGCAATGAAATCAACTGATTTCTGTCTGTTAATCTTGTCTCCTGCTCCCTTGCTGAATTTGTTTATCAGTTCTAGTAGTTTCTGTGTGAAGTCCTTAGGGTTTTCTATATATAGTACCATGTCATGTGCATATAATGACAATTTTTACTCTCTCCTTCTAATTTGGATACTTTTATTTCTTTTTCATGTTTGACTATTGTGGCTGAGACTTCTAATACTGTGATGAATAGAAGAGGTGAGAGTATCCTTGTTTTGTTCCAGATTTTAGCAGAAAGGTTTTCAGCTTTTCACTGTTGGATATATTGGCTGTGGATTTGTCATAAGTAACTTTTATTATATTGACGTATGTTCCCTTTATACCCACTTTGGTAAGAGTTTTTGTCATTAATGGATGTTGAATTTTGTCAAATGCTTTTCTGAATCAACTGAGATGCTCTGGTGTTTTTCGTTGCTTGCTTTATTGGTGTGGTGTATCACGTTGATTGTACGTGTTGAACAGTCCTTGTGAACTTGGGATGCATCCACCTGGTTGTGGGGGCGTGATTTTTCATGCATTGGAGTCAGTTGGCTAATAGTTTCTTGAGATTATTGCATCTATATTGGAGATATTGGCCTTGTGATTTCTGTTTTGGTGGTATCATGTCTGGTTTTGATATCAGGGTGATGGTGGCTTCATAGAATATCTTTGAGAGTGTTCCTTTCATTTTTTTGAAGATTTTGGGAAGGATTGGTATAAGTTCTTCTTGTATATTTGATTGAACTTGTCTGTAAAGCCATCTAGTCCTGGACTTTTGTTTGTAGGGGAGGTTTTTTTTTTTAATTTAATTAATTTTTTTTAATTGAATGATAATTGCCTCACAGAATTTTGTTGTTTTTTGTCAAACCCCACATGAATCAGCCATAGGTATACATATGTCCCCTCCCCTTGAACATCCTTCCCATCTCCCTCCCCATCCAACCCCCTAGGTGGGCACAGAGCCCCTGTTTGAGTTCCCTGAGGCATACAACAAATTTGTAGGGACATTTTTAAATTACAGATTATATTTCACTTCTAGTGATTGGTCTGTTCAAATTATTAATTTCTTCTTCGTTCAGTTTTGGTGAGCTCTGTTTCTAGAAACTTGTCCATTTCTTCTAGGTTGTTGAATTTGTTGGCATATTATTGTTCATAGTATTCTCTTATGTTCTTTTGTATTTCTATATCAGTTGATTTATCTCCTTTTTCATTCCATATATTGTTTATTTTTGTTCTCTCTCTTTTCTTCTTGGTGAGTCTGCCCAGAGATTTATCAATTTTGTCTACCCTTTCAAGGATCCAGCTTTTGGTTTTATTGATTTTTGTATTGTTTTTTGAATCTCTATTTTATTTATTTCCTTCCTTCTGCTGACCTTAAGTTTTATTTTTTCTTCTTTTTCTAATTATTTTAAGTGATAGGTAGGCTGTTTATTTGAGATTTTTCTTGTGTGTGTGTTTTATAAGGAAGGCCTGAATTGTTATGAGTTCCCTATAAGAACCACTTATGCTGCTTACAATAGATTTTGTATAGTTGTGTTTTCATTGTCATTTGCCTCCATGTATTTGTTAAATTTCCTTTGATCTCTTCTTTTACCCATGGTTTTTTTAGTAGCATATTGTTTTGTTGGTGTTTACTTGCTGAGTCATGTGTGATTCTTTACGACCCCATAGACTGTAGACTGCCAGGCTTCTCTGTCCATGGGATTTCCCAGGCAAGAATACTAGAGTGGGCTGTCATTTCCTTCTCCAGGGAATCTTCCCAACCCAGGGATCAAACCTGCCTCTCTTGCATCGCCAGGCAGATTCTTTACCATTGAACCACCTGGGAACCCAGCATGTTGTGTAGTCCCTATAATTAAATTTTTCCCCCTTATTTCTCTTTCTGTGATTGATCTCTAGTTCCATGTAGCTTTCTTTGATTTTAATATCTTATGTAACTGAGGAATATATATCAAAACAAAATTAACATTGGTGGAGTACTATTACTAAACTCAAACTACTTAGATTTCATATTTCATCAGTTTTTCCACTAGTATCATTTTTCTGTTCCAGAATTCAATCCAGAATATATTACATTTAACATATACACACAAACACATACTTTTATTCTATCCCTATTTCTTTCAAAGAAATCCAAGTCCAGAATCTTTCCATCTCTTTATAACCCTCTATTTCTCTACCTATGTTTAGAACTACAAGTTTATACCTCTAATCCCAAGGCTGTGCCACAGGGTTTATCCTAGCTTTTGTATTTCCCATATTTATAATTTTCTTAACCATGAGAAACTTAGCTCTTGTTATCCTCAATATTTCACTTATTGGCTAGACCCCCTTTGTGTGCATGCTCAGTCTGTCAGTCATGTTTGACTCTCTGTGACCTCATGGACTGTAGCCTGACAGGTCTCTCTGTGTATGAAATTTTCCAGGCAAGAATACTGGAGTGGGTTGCCATTTCCTATTCCAGGGGATATTCCTGATCCAGGGATTGTACCCACATCTCCTGCATTGGCAGTGAGATTCTTTACGACTAAGCCACCTGGACAGCCCCTAGATGCCCCTGTATGTAACCAGTTTTCTTCTGCCACTAGTTGTTGCCCCTTTCAACCACCTATCTCACATGATTTAAGACCCTTACTATGTCACCCCTATCATATAGGACTATTGACTTTGTGACTGAATTAGGAAAGAAAGTAGGAAGGCAAGAAGTTGCAAAATTTTCTTAATCTCTTAGAATCTCACTTTCCTTCTATTAAGTGCTCAGTTCAGTTCAGTCGCTCAGTCGTGTCTGACTCTTTGCGACGCCATGAATCGCAGCACGCCAGGCCTCCCTGTCCATCACCAACTCATGGAGTTCACCCGACTCACATCCATCGAGTCAGTGATGCCATCCAGCCATCTCATCCTCTGTCGTCCTCTTCTCCTCCTGCCCCCAATCCTTCCCAGCATCAGAGTCTTTTCCAATGAGTCAACTCTTCTCATGAAGTGGCCAAAGTACTTCAGCTTTAGCATCATTCTTTCCAAAGAAATCCCAGGGCTGATCTCCTTCAGAATGGACTGGTTGGATCTCCTTGCAGTCCAAGGGACTCTCAAGAATCTTCTCCAACACCAACAGTTCAAAAGCATCAATCTCTTTGGCGCTCACTTTCTTTCACAGTCCAACTCTCACATCCATACATGACCACGGAAAAACCATAGCCCTTGACTAGATAGACCTTTGTAGGCAAAGTGTAATGTCTCTGCTTTTGAATATGCTATCTAGGTTGGTCATAACTTTCCTTCCAAGGAGTAAGCGTCTTTTAATTTCATGGCTGCAGTCACCATCTGCAGTGATTTTGGAGCCCCCCAAAATAAAGTCTGACATTGTTTCCACTGTTTCCCCATCTATTTCCCATGAAGTGATGGACCGGATGCCATGATCTTCATTTTCTGAATGTTGAGTTTTAAGCCAACTTTTTCACTCTCCTCTTTCACTTTCATCAAGAGGCTTTTTAGTTTCTCTTCACTTTCTGCCATAAGGGTGGTGTCATCTGCATATCTGAGGTGATTGATATTTCTCCCGGCAATCTTGATTCCAGCTTGTGTTTCTTCCAGTCCAGCGTTTCTCATGATGTACTCTGCACATAAGTTAAATAAGAAGGGTGTCAATATACAGCCTTGACGTACTCCTTTTCCTATTTGGAACCAGTCTGTTGTTCCATGTCCAGTTCTAACTCTTGCTTCCTGACCTGCATACAAATTTCTCAAGAGGCAGGTCAGGTGGTCTGGTATTCCCATCTCTTTCAGAATTTTCCACAGTTTATTGTGATCCACACAGTCAAAGGCTTTGGCATAGTCAAGAAAGCAGAAATAGATGTTTTTCTGGGAACTCTCTTGCTTTTTCCATGATCCAGCGGATGTTGGCAATTTGGTCTCTGGTTCCTCTGCCTTTTCTAAAACCAGCTTGAAAATCTGGAAGTTCACGGTTTACATACTGCTGAAGCCTGGCTTGGAGAATTTTGAGCATTACTTTACTAGCGTGTGAGATGAGTGCAATTGTGCCAGTTTTTGAGCATTCTTTGGCATTGCCTTTCTTTGGGATTGGAATGAAAACTGACCTTTTCCAGTCCTGTGGCCACTGCTGAGTTTTCCAAATGCTGGCATATTGTGTGCAGCACTTTCACAGCATCATCTTTGAGGATTTGAAATAGCTCAACTGGAATTCCATCCCCTCCCTACTAGCTTTGTTCGTAATGATGCTTTCTAAGGCCCACTTGATTTCACATTCCAGGAAGTCTGGGTCTAGGTCAGTGATCACACCATCGTGATTATCTGGGTCATGAAGGGCTTTTTTGTACAGTTCTTCTGTGTATTCTGCCATCTCTTCTTAATATCTTCTGCTTCTGTTAGTGCTCAGGGATCATAATACCCACTTTGTTGCAAGTAAGTGCTTAGCACAGCATCCAGTAGAAAATAAGCCATCAGTAAATAGGACTTTGTACCATGATTAACCTAACAATATAAATAATTACATACAATTTGGGGGTCAAGCAGAGTGATGTGGCACATGGAGTACATACCATACGTGCACATGTTTTCATCTGCTCAGTCTGTCTGTGTCTTTTGGTTGTTGCATTTAATCCATTTATCCATTTACATTTAAGTAATTAATCATATGTTTGATCCTATTACTGTTTTCTTATTGTTTTGGGTTTATTTTCTGTAGGTAGGTCTTTTCCTTCTCTTGTTTCCTGCCTAGAGAAGTTCCTGAAGCATTTGTTGTAAAGTTGGTTTGGTAGTGCCGAATTCTCTTAACTTTTGCTTGTCTGGAAAGCTTTTGATTTCTCCATCAAATCTGAAAGAGACTTGCTGGGTAGAATATCCTTGGTTGTAGGTTGTTCC
>NW_020867237.1:0-29323 GCF_003369695.1 Bos indicus x Bos taurus | reverse complement strand
AGGACAGCAGTTGATTTTCCATGATTGTCTCTTTATTTATTTCTGTTAATTATTTTTTATTGGACAATGTCACATTATGTTCTTTTACAACAAAATAAATGTCACATCTATACATTTATCCAGTCTCATTTTAAATTTCTTTCCTGTTTAACTCACCAAGAGGATTTCTTTATTCCTAACAATTTCTTTTTTTTTTAATTTTTTGAATTGTATTTTTATGTTTTTAGCACCAAAAACATTTTGTATTGGGGTATAGCCTATTAACAATGTTGTGATAGTTTCAGATGAACAGTGAAAGGACACAGCCATATACATACATGTATCCCTCAAACCCCCCCTTCAATCCAGGCTGGCACATAACACTGAGCAGAGCTCCATGTACTATACAATAGTTCCTATTGGTTATCATTCTACATAGCTGTAGGTACATGAACTTCCTAAAGTCCCCTGCCATCCTTTCCCCTAGGCAACCCATGAGTTCGTTTTCTAAGTCTGTGAGACTGTTTTGCAAGTAAGTTCATTTGTATCATTTCTTTGTAGACTCCATATACAAGGGGTGTCTTATGATATTTCCTGACCATTGCTTTACAACAATCTCCCCAGGGAAAAATCCAACACGTGGGTCTCCAGCCTGTAACCACCCAGGTCATATCAGATTCTAGAGGCACACGTCCATGAAAGTCCCATCCTCTTCCAGAATCTACATTCCGCCTGCAAACCTGTACCAACTCCACTATCGCCCTTTATTTTCTAAATCGCATTAAGATGTCTAAAACCTTAGTCGGTGTTCCTTTCATGAAGTCCGCAAGTTCTAGATTTCAGTTGCAAGGTGCACAGAAGAAAGCTTCTGATACAGGCCACCCCCTAGGCAGGGGCAGGACAGCTGTATACAATGGGCTCCATGTGATGGCATACATCCTCCCCACAGCGAGGACAGGGGCTGAGGCTTATCCAGATGATCCTGGGACGTCCCAAGTCTCTGAGAATCTCCAACAGCTGAGCCCGAAGCCGGGCAAGTCTCGCTTCCAGGAGAACACCCCGAGGTCTGTAACTCTCCTGAGGGGCGGGATAACGCTCTTGCCTTAAACAGGGCAGCACAGCGGTGTGTCGCAGCAGCTTCTCCAGGACGGCCGTGGACAGGAGGTTCCCACACAGGCTGACGGCCCTGAGCTGGGAGCAGCGGCTCAGGGCAGGCAGGAAGGCCTCCAGCTGGGAGTCCGTGATCCCACACGCGTCCAAGTCCACTTCCTGGAGGGTGGCTGCGACTTTCTCCAGCAGAACTTGGAGGAGCTCAGGCCGAAAGTCAGTCATGGGGACACCGCTGAGATCCAGGCTCTTGAGCTGACTGATGTCTGGGCTCTGGGACACGTGGGTCAAGTCTGATTCTGTAAGCCGGCACTTGGTTATTGACAGGCTGTCCAAGGGGGACCTCAGGCACCTGGGGAGAAACCAAGCAATTAGTTCTTGGGAACCGGGTGCCAGGTTGCATACAGCTGATAGACAAAAGGTTGCTACAAAGACTGATATGAGTCTGACCATCCACTGAGGGTCAACATGCCGATTTGCCCCGTCTCATTCTAGTCTGAGGGCTCTCAGCCTCACTGTGGCACCGAATCCCTGCACAGTGTCTCAAAGACACTCTCTCCTCATCTATGGAGCGGAGTACCACGTGCTCCACTTCCTTCTGAGGACGAGTGAAGATCATGGCATCGCAAGAACATGCTGTGAGGAGAGCCATAGAGCACCTCCATCGAGTGTGGACATTATTGAATATTAGGGTGAGAAGGAGATCGAAAAATGGTTTCGGGTAAGGCTTCCTTCAGCCCCAGGTGGAGCCCCAGATCCTACATCTCTGGCCAGGCCAGGCTCTAGGGAGACGTGCCTCAGGAACCAACTGTAGAGCACCACACCATCTCTTACAGACAGGGCCTTTACAACAGGGTTCACTGAGGGCACCGACCTGGGGAGCACGGAGCTTCTCTTCAGGGATGCTCTGATCTGATGTCGTTTCCCCACTTCAGTGTCCTGTTCGCTTCCCTATGTTTACCATGATAACATAGATGCCTCCGAGTTAGGAGGAAATTACCGACTCTGGGAGGCCAACACCCCCAGATAATACTCTCTACCACCTCACGGGCCCCACTCGATCAGCTTCACCCCCTCCCTTGACTTGCGGGGTTGTGGGACACCACACCCCAGGACAGAGCACCGTGAGAGACGGTCCTTTGGACGTTCTAATGTTGTGTTTAAGGTTACCACACTCACCTGAGCATCTGGTCCAGGCAGCCTTCAAGGAAGGAAGGAGACTCCAGATGGAGGTCCCGGAGGTGGCCCAGCCTCCGGAACTGGGAGGTGATTTGCACAACGTGATCGTGCTCCTGCTTCTTGAAGGCAGACACGTGGACGTGGGAGAGGTGGAGTCTCTGCAAGTTACTCATCTCACCCAGGAAAGGGGCGAGTGTGGCCAGGGTGGACAGACTCCAGGTGCAACTCACTTGCACCTCCTGGATACAGTCCAGCTGCACCGTGCTCAGGACCTTCACGATCTTGTCCATTGGCATGGAGACGATCTTCAGCTTCTTGCAACATAGGTGGATGGAAGACTTTCTCTGCTCCACCCACCGAAGGAAGTAGGTGAGGAAGTTGTCCAGGGTCCTTTTCTTCAGGCACAGGTCTAGAAAAACCTTCAGTGGAGTCGAGGGCTGCCTCGTCATTGACCTGGGCTCAGCCACTGCTGCCGTCCGTGAGCCTGAGCACCCATAACTGCTGGCTCCAGACCACATGCTCCAGAAGTTCTGGCCCGTCTTTCGTAAATCTAGCACCCGCAGTTTGCACCTCCTGGGAGAAGAAGGAAGAAGGAGATTGGTAATGATGTAGTACGATCCACACCGTCAGAAACAAACAAACAAACAGAAACCGAAAAAAACAAGACCACAGCCTCCCATTGGGAAAACACACTGCCTACCTGTGCTGTAACTTAATCTTCCTGAGGTCACCAGCTGCCTTGCCCTCTTCCTTCTCTGCCTCACTTTCCTCCACCCCCCTTTGCCCTCTTTTCCTGCCTGATCGTCCACTCTAGTAAGTCTAAGCGTGATTGGGTGGGGGGAGCGGATATTCTAGAAGGCTCCCCTTCATTTAAGCCACCCTTCCGCTACCAGAAGGTATTTCTCATAGCCAACCAAGGCTTCTTCGTTGCCCTCTTGAGAACCCTCCGATCTATCCCGTTCCATCTACGTTCTCTCAGCCCAGCCGTCTTCCTGGGCACTGCCAGGATTTGACCAGGTTCCCATGACCGACTCACCTGGATCGAACCTTCTGGGCAAGCAGAACATCCAGTGCTTCCAGCACGGCTTGTAGGGGCCCCACATGAGGCAGGTCAATCAGGGCCCCCAGAGGCAGGCGGACAAAGGGCCAGGTTTGCACCATGGCTTTTAGGGTCTCAGTCCGATATCCGTCAAAGGCTTCCAGGAAGAGGGGCGGGAAGAGCTCCGTGGGCACACTCTCCAGAGTAGAAACGTCCAGGTCTTCGGCCCTCAGCAAGTGCCTTCCCGCCAGGTCAAGGAGTCTGGGTGGGGTCGGGGCACTCATCCTGACTCCGCTCCAAGACGACTCCTGTGGAAGCTGCCAGAGATCAAGGGATCCGTTTTAGACAATGCAGGAGCACACCTTACACGGTCTCCCTTCCCTTCCATGCAAGCCACTCAGGGCCAAGGGCACTGCGCTAGCCGGGGTGCAAGTGAGGCTCGTAGCCGTAGGAACACTAGACAGGGCCCAGTGGGGGACAAAGTGCTATCTCTCTGCCCGCTTGGAACACGCGTCTCACTCGTACCGAGGAGCCAAACACGAATGCCGACTGTGTGCTCGATACGCATTTTAAACACCCTGCAAAGAAGGCAAATTCCAAACCGATGTGTTTCATGAATGACGTCTGCTCCCTAAAGACATTTGAAATGATTCCAGCTACATCACTGATGAAAATGTGATGAGATTCAGGTAAAACTACCTTGAGAGGCCAAATCAGACCCTGAAATGCGTTCTTGGGAAAGAAATGATTTTATTGAAAACTCTCCTTGCCATCCAGAGGCACACGCTACCCTTCACCATTAGCTCGCTTACCTTAAGCAAGGAAAGGACGTCCTCATCGGAGGGTAGTCACTTACTGCTCTGCTGTGGCTTGCAGGGCGCTCAGGCGTCGACACTGCGGAGAACCCAGCTGTGACTCCAGAGCCAGAAAAGGACTTTGTATTCCCATCATCCCTCTGGCCCACTGCGAAGCCAATCAGAAACGGGCACCTGATCAGTCTATAGAGCTCTCATTGGATTGATCCCGCTTGGATCTTCACTTCTATCAGTCGATTCAGGGAGCAGAGGTTGACGGGGGCGGCCGGGTAATGCAGGATCCTTTCTGCATTCACCATTCACTTCGCAAACGCTGACTGAATTCTACCATGAGAACTGAGATATAGACAGTCGTGCTTCCCTTGTGGCTCAGCTGGTAAAGCATCTGCCTGCCATGCCGGAGACCTGGGTTCCATCCCTGGGTTGGGAAGATCCCCCGGACAAGGGAATGGCAACCCACTACAGTGTCCGTGCCTGGGGAATTCCATGCACAGAGGAGCCTGGTGGGCTAGAGTCCGTGGGGTTCCAAAGAGTCGGACATGACTGAGTGACTAAGCCAGGACACGCCCACGTGCCAGCATGCCCTCACTTGCCCTAGTGCATGCCCCCGCCCTCCCACACACACACACACACACACACACACACACACACGTGCACACACACACACACACACAAAGGAGATGTTCCACACAGAATAAAGAAACTCTGAGAATAGTCAGGTTTTGTACCATGGACAGCACGGTGCTGTTTTTCTCTTTTTGAGTAAGTGACTTGAGATCATCGAGGCCTGAACTGAACACAGAGTAATACGTCAGGGAGGACAGCAGTAGATTTTCCACGGGTCTTTCTTTATTTCATTTGATTAATTTTTTTGGTGTAGATTTGCTTCTTAAGGTCCTATAATTTTCTTGCTATACCACATCATCAATAAGTGATATCTGTGCATGTATCCACTCTCATTTTAGATTTCCTTCCTCTTTGGTAACCTGGAGCATCTTCTTATTCTTGACAAGTTCTCTGCTTCAAAAATTTGTTTGTTTAACAGCGAAAGCATTCTGTGTTGGGACGTAGCCACTTAACAGGGTTGCCATAGTTTCAGGTGAAGGGCCAAGGGATTCAGTATAGATAACCCACGTACCCATTCTCCCCAGATCAGCCCTCCAATCCGGGCCGGCACAAAACTTTGAGCAGAGCTCCATGAGCGATAGGATAGGTTCCCGGTGGTTATCCAGTCCAAACACAGTGGTGTGTACATGACTTCCCTCAAGGCCCAACCATCCCTCCCACACACCCACGCCCCGCTCCTCCCCCCGCCCACCCCCCCCACACACACACAAACCAGGAGTTCATATTCTAAGTCGTGAGTCCTTCCGTTTCTGCAAGTAAGTTCATTGGGGTCATTTCCTTTCGGATTCCACAAATGAGGGGTGTCATACGCGATTTCCCAACAGTTTCCTGACAACTTTCTCCCCGGGAGTAACTCTAACACGTGGGTCTCCCACGTGGACCCACGCGGGTTCATATCAGATGCTAAAAGCACGTGTACATGAACGTCCCATCCCCTCCCAGACTCTATAATTCCCCCCTGCCATCTTGCGCCACCGCCACGGCCCTCTGCCGCCCTACTAACGCGGTTCCTTTTCCCATTCGCGTTGAACAGATGTCCGAAACCCTGGGTCTGTGTTGCCTTCACGATGTCCCCACGTTCTAGATTTCAGTTGCAAGGTGCACAGAAGAAAGCTTCTGATACAGGCCACCCCCTAGGCAGGGGCAGGACAGCTGTATACAATGGGCTCCATGTGATGGCATACATCCTCCCCACAGCGAGGACAGGGGCTGAGGCTTATCCAGATGATCCTGGGACGTCCCAAGTCTCTGAGAATCTCCAACAGCTGAGCCCGAAGCCGGGCAAGTCTCGCTTCCAGGAGAACACCCCGAGGTCTGTAACTCTCCTGAGGGGCGGGATAACGCTCTTGCCTTAAACAGGGCAGCACAGCGGTGTGTCGCAGCAGCTTCTCCAGGACGGCCGTGGACAGGAGGTTCCCACACAGGCTGACGGCCCTGAGCTGGGAGCAGCGGCTCAGGGCAGGCAGGAAGGCCTCCAGCTGGGAGTCCGTGATCCCACACGCGTCCAAGTCCACTTCCTGGAGGGTGGCTGCGACTTTCTCCAGCAGAACTTGGAGGAGCTCAGGCCGAAAGTCAGTCATGGGGACACCGCTGAGATCCAGGCTCTTGAGCTGACTGATGTCTGGGCTCTGGGACACGTGGGTCAAGTCTGATTCTGTAAGCCGGCACTTGGTTATTGACAGGCTGTCCAAGGGGGACCTCAGGCACCTGGGGAGAAACCAAGCAATTAGTTCTTGGGAACCGGGTGCCAGGTTGCATACAGCTGATAGACAAAAGGTTGCTACAAAGACTGATATGAGTCTGACCATCCACTGAGGGTCAACATGCCGATTTGCCCCGTCTCATTCTAGTCTGAGGGCTCTCAGCCTCACTGTGGCACCGAATCCCTGCACAGTGTCTCAAAGACACTCTCTCCTCATCTATGGAGCGGAGTACCACGTGCTCCACTTCCTTCTGAGGACGAGTGAAGATCATGGCATCGCAAGAACATGCTGTGAGGAGAGCCATAGAGCACCTCCATCGAGTGTGGACATTATTGAATATTAGCGTGAGAAGGAGATCGAAAAATGGTTTCGGGTAAGGCTTCCTTCAGCCCCAGGTGGAGCCCCAGATCCTACATCTCTGGCCAGGCCAGGCTCTAGGGAGACGTGCCTCAGGAACCAACTGTAGAGCACCACACCATCTCTTACAGACAGGGCCTTTACAACAGGGTTCACTGAGGGCACCGACCTGGGGAGCACGGAGCTTCTCTTCAGGGATGCTCTGATCTGATGTCGTTTCCCCACTTCAGTGTCCTGTTCGCTTCCCTATGTTTACCATGATAACATAGATGCCTCCGAGTTAGGAGGAAATTACCGACTCTGGGAGGCCAACACCCCCAGATAATACTCTCTACCACCTCACGGGCCCCACTCGATCAGCTTCACCCCCTCCCTTGACTTGCGGGGTTGTGGGACACCACACCCCAGGACAGAGCACCGTGAGAGACGGTCCTTTGGACGTTCTAATGTTGTGTTTAAGGTTACCACACTCACCTGAGCATCTGGTCCAGGCAGCCTTCAAGGAAGGAAGGAGACTCCAGATGGAGGTCCCGGAGGTGGCCCAGCCTCCGGAACTGGGAGGTGATTTGCACAACGTGATCGTGCTCCTGCTTCTTGAAGGCAGACACGTGGACGTGGGAGAGATGGAGTCTCTGCAAGTTACTCATCTCACCCAGGAAAGGGGCGAGTGTGGCCAGGGTGGACAGACTCCAGGTGCAACTCACTTGCACCTCCTGGATACAGTCCAGCTGCACCGTGCTCAGGACCTTCACGATCTTGTCCATTGGCATGGAGACGATCTTCAGCTTCTTGCAACATAGGTGGATGGAAGACTTTCTCTGCTCCACCCACCGAAGGAAGTAGGTGAGGAAGTTGTCCAGGGTCCTTTTCTTCAGGCACAGGTCTAGAAAAACCTTCAGTGGAGTCGAGGGCTGCCTCGTCATTGACCTGGGCTCAGCCACTGCTGCCGTCCGTGAGCCTGAGCACCCATAACTGCTGGCTCCAGACCACATGCTCCAGAAGTTCTGGCCCGTCTTTCGTAAATCTAGCACCCGCAGTTTGCACCTCCTGGGAGAAGAAGGAAGAAGGAGATTGGTAATGATGTAGTACGATCCACACCGTCAGAAACAAACAAACAAACAGAAACCGAAAAAAACAAGACCACAGCCTCCCATTGGGAAAACACACTGCCTACCTGTGCTGTAACTTAATCTTCCTGAGGTCACCAGCTGCCTTGCCCTCTTCCTTCTCTGCCTCACTTTCCTCCACCCCCCTTTGCCCTCTTTTCCTGCCTGATCGTCCACTCTAGTAAGTCTAAGCGTGATTGGGTGGGGGGAGCGGATATTCTAGAAGGCTCCCCTTCATTTAAGCCACCCTTCCGCTACCAGAAGGTATTTCTCATAGCCAACCAAGGCTTCTTCGTTGCCCTCTTGAGAACCCTCCGATCTATCCCGTTCCATCTACGTTCTCTCAGCCCAGCCGTCTTCCTGGGCACTGCCAGGATTTGACCAGGTTCCCATGACCGACTCACCTGGATCGAACCTTCTGGGCAAGCAGAACATCCAGTGCTTCCAGCACGGCTTGTAGGGGCCCCACATGAGGCAGGTCAATCAGGGCCCCCAGAGGCAGGCGGACAAAGGGCCAGGTTTGCACCATGGCTTTTAGGGTCTCAGTCCGATATCCGTCAAAGGCTTCCAGGAAGAGGGGCGGGAAGAGCTCCGTGGGCACACTCTCCAGAGTAGAAACGTCCAGGTCTTCGGCCCTCAGCAAGTGCCTTCCCGCCAGGTCAAGGAGTCTGGGTGGGGTCGGGGCACTCATCCTGACTCCGCTCCAAGACGACTCCTGTGGAAGCTGCCAGAGATCAAGGGATCCGTTTTAGACAATGCAGGAGCACACCTTACACGGTCTCCCTTCCCTTCCATGCAAGCCACTCAGGGCCAAGGGCACTGCGCTAGCCGGGGTGCAAGTGAGGCTCGTAGCCGTAGGAACACTAGACAGGGCCCAGTGGGGGACAAAGTGCTATCTCTCTGCCCGCTTGGAACACGCGTCTCACTCGTACCGAGGAGCCAAACACGAATGCCGACTGTGTGCTCGATACGCATTTTAAACACCCTGCAAAGAAGGCAAATTCCAAACCGATGTGTTTCATGAATGACGTCTGCTCCCTAAAGACATTTGAAATGATTCCAGCTACATCACTGATGAAAATGTGATGAGATTCAGGTAAAACTACCTTGAGAGGCCAAATCAGACCCTGAAATGCGTTCTTGGGAAAGAAATGATTTTATTGAAAACTCTCCTTGCCATCCAGAGGCACACGCTACCCTTCACCATTAGCTCGCTTACCTTAAGCAAGGAAAGGACGTCCTCATCGGAGGGTAGTCACTTACTGCTCTGCTGTGGCTTGCAGGGCGCTCAGGCGTCGACACTGCGGAGAACCCAGCTGTGACTCCAGAGCCAGAAAAGGACTTTGTATTCCCATCATCCCTCTGGCCCACTGCGAAGCCAATCAGAAACGGGCACCTGATCAGTCTATAGAGCTCTCATTGGATTGATCCCGCTTGGATCTTCACTTCTATCAGTCGATTCAGGGAGCAGAGGTTGACGGGGGCGGCCGGGTAATGCAGGATCCTTTCTGCATTCACCATTCACTTCGCAAACGCTGACTGAATTCTACCATGAGAACTGAGATATAGACAGTCGTGCTTCCCTTGTGGCTCAGCTGGTAAAGCATCTGCCTGCCATGCCGGAGACCTGGGTTCCATCCCTGGGTTGGGAAGATCCCCCGGACAAGGGAATGGCAACCCACTACAGTGTCCGTGCCTGGGGAATTCCATGCACAGAGGAGCCTGGTGGGCTAGAGTCCGTGGGGTTCCAAAGAGTCGGACATGACTGAGTGACTAAGCCAGGACACGCCCACGTGCCAGCATGCCCTCACTTGCCCTAGTGCATGCCCCCGCCCTCCCACACACACACACACACACACACACACACACACACGTGCACACACACACACACACACACAAAGGAGATGTTCCACACAGAATAAAGAAACTCTGAGAATAGTCAGGTTTTGTACCATGGACAGCACGGTGCCGTTTTTCTCTTTTTGAGTAAGTGACTTGAGATCATCGAGGCCTGAACTGAACACAGAGTAATACGTCAGGGAGGACAGCAGTAGATTTTCCACGGGTCTTTCTTTATTTCATTTGATTAATTTTTTTGGTGTAGATTTGCTTCTTAAGGTCCTATAATTTTCTTGCTATACCACATCATCAATAAGTGATATCTGTGCATGTATCCACTCTCATTTTAGATTTCCTTCCTCTTTGGTAACCTGGAGCATCTTCTTATTCTTGACAAGTTCTCTGCTTCAAAAATTTGTTTGTTTAACAGCGAAAGCATTCTGTGTTGGGACGTAGCCACTTAACAGGGTTGCCATAGTTTCAGGTGAAGGGCCAAGGGATTCAGTATAGATAACCCACGTACCCATTCTCCCCAGATCAGCCCTCCAATCCGGGCCGGCACAAAACTTTGAGCAGAGCTCCATGAGCGATAGGATAGGTTCCCGGTGGTTATCCAGTCCAAACACAGTGGTGTGTACATGACTTCCCTCAAGGCCCAACCATCCCTCCCACACACCCACGCCCCGCTCCTCCCCCCGCCCACCCCCCCCACACACACACAAACCAGGAGTTCATATTCTAAGTCGTGAGTCCTTCCGTTTCTGCAAGTAAGTTCATTGGGGTCATTTCCTTTCGGATTCCACAAATGAGGGGTGTCATACGCGATTTCCCAACAGTTTCCTGACAACTTTCTCCCCGGGAGTAACTCTAACACGTGGGTCTCCCACGTGGACCCACGCGGGTTCATATCAGATGCTAAAAGCACGTGTACATGAACGTCCCATCCCCTCCCAGACTCTATAATTCCCCCCTGCCATCTTGCGCCACCGCCACGGCCCTCTGCCGCCCTACTAACGCGGTTCCTTTTCCCATTCGCGTTGAACAGATGTCCGAAACCCTGGGTCTGTGTTGCCTTCACGATGTCCCCACGTTCTAGATTTCAGTTGCAAGGTGCACAGAAGAAAGCTTCTGATACAGGCCACCCCCTAGGCAGGGGCAGGACAGCTGTATACAATGGGCTCCATGTGATGGCATACATCCTCCCCACAGCGAGGACAGGGGCTGAGGCTTATCCAGATGATCCTGGGACGTCCCAAGTCTCTGAGAATCTCCAACAGCTGAGCCCGAAGCCGGGCAAGTCTCGCTTCCAGGAGAACACCCCGAGGTCTGTAACTCTCCTGAGGGGCGGGATAACGCTCTTGCCTTAAACAGGGCAGCACAGCGGTGTGTCGCAGCAGCTTCTCCAGGACGGCCGTGGACAGGAGGTTCCCACACAGGCTGACGGCCCTGAGCTGGGAGCAGCGGCTCAGGGCAGGCAGGAAGGCCTCCAGCTGGGAGTCCGTGATCCCACACGCGTCCAAGTCCACTTCCTGGAGGGTGGCTGCGACTTTCTCCAGCAGAACTTGGAGGAGCTCAGGCCGAAAGTCAGTCATGGGGACACCGCTGAGATCCAGGCTCTTGAGCTGACTGATGTCTGGGCTCTGGGACACGTGGGTCAAGTCTGATTCTGTAAGCCGGCACTTGGTTATTGACAGGCTGTCCAAGGGGGACCTCAGGCACCTGGGGAGAAACCAAGCAATTAGTTCTTGGGAACCGGGTGCCAGGTTGCATACAGCTGATAGACAAAAGGTTGCTACAAAGACTGATATGAGTCTGACCATCCACTGAGGGTCAACATGCCGATTTGCCCCGTCTCATTCTAGTCTGAGGGCTCTCAGCCTCACTGTGGCACCGAATCCCTGCACAGTGTCTCAAAGACACTCTCTCCTCATCTATGGAGCGGAGTACCACGTGCTCCACTTCCTTCTGAGGACGAGTGAAGATCATGGCATCGCAAGAACATGCTGTGAGGAGAGCCATAGAGCACCTCCATCGAGTGTGGACATTATTGAATATTAGGGTGAGAAGGAGATCGAAAAATGGTTTCGGGTAAGGCTTCCTTCAGCCCCAGGTGGAGCCCCAGATCCTACATCTCTGGCCAGGCCAGGCTCTAGGGAGACGTGCCTCAGGAACCAACTGTAGAGCACCACACCATCTCTTACAGACAGGGCCTTTACAACAGGGTTCACTGAGGGCACCGACCTGGGGAGCACGGAGCTTCTCTTCAGGGATGCTCTGATCTGATGTCGTTTCCCCACTTCAGTGTCCTGTTCGCTTCCCTATGTTTACCATGATAACATAGATGCCTCCGAGTTAGGAGGAAATTACCGACTCTGGGAGGCCAACACCCCCAGATAATACTCTCTACCACCTCACGGGCCCCACTCGATCAGCTTCACCCCCTCCCTTGACTTGCGGGGTTGTGGGACACCACACCCCAGGACAGAGCACCGTGAGAGACGGTCCTTTGGACGTTCTAATGTTGTGTTTAAGGTTACCACACTCACCTGAGCATCTGGTCCAGGCAGCCTTCAAGGAAGGAAGGAGACTCCAGATGGAGGTCCCGGAGGTGGCCCAGCCTCCGGAACTGGGAGGTGATTTGCACAACGTGATCGTGCTCCTGCTTCTTGAAGGCAGACACGTGGACGTGGGAGAGATGGAGTCTCTGCAAGTTACTCATCTCACCCAGGAAAGGGGCGAGTGTGGCCAGGGTGGACAGACTCCAGGTGCAACTCACTTGCACCTCCTGGATACAGTCCAGCTGCACCGTGCTCAGGACCTTCACGATCTTGTCCATTGGCATGGAGACGATCTTCAGCTTCTTGCAACATAGGTGGATGGAAGACTTTCTCTGCTCCACCCACCGAAGGAAGTAGGTGAGGAAGTTGTCCAGGGTCCTTTTCTTCAGGCACAGGTCTAGAAAAACCTTCAGTGGAGTCGAGGGCTGCCTCGTCATTGACCTGGGCTCAGCCACTGCTGCCGTCCGTGAGCCTGAGCACCCATAACTGCTGGCTCCAGACCACATGCTCCAGAAGTTCTGGCCCGTCTTTCGTAAATCTAGCACCCGCAGTTTGCACCTCCTGGGAGAAGAAGGAAGAAGGAGATTGGTAATGATGTAGTACGATCCACACCGTCAGAAACAAACAAACAAACAGAAACCGAAAAAAACAAGACCACAGCCTCCCATTGGGAAAACACACTGCCTACCTGTGCTGTAACTTAATCTTCCTGAGGTCACCAGCTGCCTTGCCCTCTTCCTTCTCTGCCTCACTTTCCTCCACCCCCCTTTGCCCTCTTTTCCTGCCTGATCGTCCACTCTAGTAAGTCTAAGCGTGATTGGGTGGGGGGAGCGGATATTCTAGAAGGCTCCCCTTCATTTAAGCCACCCTTCCGCTACCAGAAGGTATTTCTCATAGCCAACCAAGGCTTCTTCGTTGCCCTCTTGAGAACCCTCCGATCTATCCCGTTCCATCTACGTTCTCTCAGCCCAGCCGTCTTCCTGGGCACTGCCAGGATTTGACCAGGTTCCCATGACCGACTCACCTGGATCGAACCTTCTGGGCAAGCAGAACATCCAGTGCTTCCAGCACGGCTTGTAGGGGCCCCACATGAGGCAGGTCAATCAGGGCCCCCAGAGGCAGGCGGACAAAGGGCCAGGTTTGCACCATGGCTTTTAGGGTCTCAGTCCGATATCCGTCAAAGGCTTCCAGGAAGAGGGGCGGGAAGAGCTCCGTGGGCACACTCTCCAGAGTAGAAACGTCCAGGTCTTCGGCCCTCAGCAAGTGCCTTCCCGCCAGGTCAAGGAGTCTGGGTGGGGTCGGGGCACTCATCCTGACTCCGCTCCAAGACGACTCCTGTGGAAGCTGCCAGAGATCAAGGGATCCGTTTTAGACAATGCAGGAGCACACCTTACACGGTCTCCCTTCCCTTCCATGCAAGCCACTCAGGGCCAAGGGCACTGCGCTAGCCGGGGTGCAAGTGAGGCTCGTAGCCGTAGGAACACTAGACAGGGCCCAGTGGGGGACAAAGTGCTATCTCTCTGCCCGCTTGGAACACGCGTCTCACTCGTACCGAGGAGCCAAACACGAATGCCGACTGTGTGCTCGATACGCATTTTAAACACCCTGCAAAGAAGGCAAATTCCAAACCGATGTGTTTCATGAATGACGTCTGCTCCCTAAAGACATTTGAAATGATTCCAGCTACATCACTGATGAAAATGTGATGAGATTCAGGTAAAACTACCTTGAGAGGCCAAATCAGACCCTGAAATGCGTTCTTGGGAAAGAAATGATTTTATTGAAAACTCTCCTTGCCATCCAGAGGCACACGCTACCCTTCACCATTAGCTCGCTTACCTTAAGCAAGGAAAGGACGTCCTCATCGGAGGGTAGTCACTTACTGCTCTGCTGTGGCTTGCAGGGCGCTCAGGCGTCGACACTGCGGAGAACCCAGCTGTGACTCCAGAGCCAGAAAAGGACTTTGTATTCCCATCATCCCTCTGGCCCACTGCGAAGCCAATCAGAAACGGGCACCTGATCAGTCTATAGAGCTCTCATTGGATTGATCCCGCTTGGATCTTCACTTCTATCAGTCGATTCAGGGAGCAGAGGTTGACGGGGGCGGCCGGGTAATGCAGGATCCTTTCTGCATTCACCATTCACTTCGCAAACGCTGACTGAATTCTACCATGAGAACTGAGATATAGACAGTCGTGCTTCCCTTGTGGCTCAGCTGGTAAAGCATCTGCCTGCCATGCCGGAGACCTGGGTTCCATCCCTGGGTTGGGAAGATCCCCCGGACAAGGGAATGGCAACCCACTACAGTGTCCGTGCCTGGGGAATTCCATGCACAGAGGAGCCTGGTGGGCTAGAGTCCGTGGGGTTCCAAAGAGTCGGACATGACTGAGTGACTAAGCCAGGACACGCCCACGTGCCAGCATGCCCTCACTTGCCCTAGTGCATGCCCCCGCCCTCCCACACACACACACACACACACACACACACACACACGTGCACACACACACACACACACAAAGGAGATGTTCCACACAGAATAAAGAAACTCTGAGAATAGTCAGGTTTTGTACCATGGACAGCACGGTGCTGTTTTTCTCTTTTTGAGTAAGTGACTTGAGATCATCGAGGCCTGAACTGAACACAGAGTAATACGTCAGGGAGGACAGCAGTAGATTTTCCACGGGTCTTTCTTTATTTCATTTGATTAATTTTTTTGGTGTAGATTTGCTTCTTAAGGTCCTATAATTTTCTTGCTATACCACATCATCAATAAGTGATATCTGTGCATGTATCCACTCTCATTTTAGATTTCCTTCCTCTTTGGTAACCTGGAGCATCTTCTTATTCTTGACAAGTTCTCTGCTTCAAAAATTTGTTTGTTTAACAGCGAAAGCATTCTGTGTTGGGACGTAGCCACTTAACAGGGTTGCCATAGTTTCAGGTGAAGGGCCAAGGGATTCAGTATAGATAACCCACGTACCCATTCTCCCCAGATCAGCCCTCCAATCCGGGCCGGCACAAAACTTTGAGCAGAGCTCCATGAGCGATAGGATAGGTTCCCGGTGGTTATCCAGTCCAAACACAGTGGTGTGTACATGACTTCCCTCAAGGCCCAACCATCCCTCCCACACACCCACGCCCCGCTCCTCCCCCCGCCCACCCCCCCCACACACACACAAACCAGGAGTTCATATTCTAAGTCGTGAGTCCTTCCGTTTCTGCAAGTAAGTTCATTGGGGTCATTTCCTTTCGGATTCCACAAATGAGGGGTGTCATACGCGATTTCCCAACAGTTTCCTGACAACTTTCTCCCCGGGAGTAACTCTAACACGTGGGTCTCCCACGTGGACCCACGCGGGTTCATATCAGATGCTAAAAGCACGTGTACATGAACGTCCCATCCCCTCCCAGACTCTATAATTCCCCCCTGCCATCTTGCGCCACCGCCACGGCCCTCTGCCGCCCTACTAACGCGGTTCCTTTTCCCATTCGCGTTGAACAGATGTCCGAAACCCTGGGTCTGTGTTGCCTTCACGATGTCCCCACGTTCTAGATTTCAGTTGCAAGGTGCACAGAAGAAAGCTTCTGATACAGGCCACCCCCTAGGCAGGGGCAGGACAGCTGTATACAATGGGCTCCATGTGATGGCATACATCCTCCCCACAGCGAGGACAGGGGCTGAGGCTTATCCAGATGATCCTGGGACGTCCCAAGTCTCTGAGAATCTCCAACAGCTGAGCCCGAAGCCGGGCAAGTCTCGCTTCCAGGAGAACACCCCGAGGTCTGTAACTCTCCTGAGGGGCGGGATAACGCTCTTGCCTTAAACAGGGCAGCACAGCGGTGTGTCGCAGCAGCTTCTCCAGGACGGCCGTGGACAGGAGGTTCCCACACAGGCTGACGGCCCTGAGCTGGGAGCAGCGGCTCAGGGCAGGCAGGAAGGCCTCCAGCTGGGAGTCCGTGATCCCACACGCGTCCAAGTCCACTTCCTGGAGGGTGGCTGCGACTTTCTCCAGCAGAACTTGGAGGAGCTCAGGCCGAAAGTCAGTCATGGGGACACCGCTGAGATCCAGGCTCTTGAGCTGACTGATGTCTGGGCTCTGGGACACGTGGGTCAAGTCTGATTCTGTAAGCCGGCACTTGGTTATTGACAGGCTGTCCAAGGGGGACCTCAGGCACCTGGGGAGAAACCAAGCAATTAGTTCTTGGGAACCGGGTGCCAGGTTGCATACAGCTGATAGACAAAAGGTTGCTACAAAGACTGATATGAGTCTGACCATCCACTGAGGGTCAACATGCCGATTTGCCCCGTCTCATTCTAGTCTGAGGGCTCTCAGCCTCACTGTGGCACCGAATCCCTGCACAGTGTCTCAAAGACACTCTCTCCTCATCTATGGA
This sequence comes from Bos indicus x Bos taurus, assembly GCF_003369695.1. Lineage (NCBI taxonomy): Eukaryota > Metazoa > Chordata > Mammalia > Artiodactyla > Bovidae > Bos > Bos indicus x Bos taurus. Next base: position 12,619 of record NW_020867237.1, on the reverse strand, counting down.
GCGGAGTACCACGTGCTCCACTTCCTTCTGAGGACGAGTGAAGATCATGGCATCGCAAGAACATGCTGTGAGGAGAGCCATAGAGCACCTCCATCGAGTGTGGACATTATTGAATATTAGGGTGAGAAGGAGATCGAAAAATGGTTTCGGGTAAGGCTTCCTTCAGCCCCAGGTGGAGCCCCAGATCCTACATCTCTGGCCAGGCCAGGCTCTAGGGAGACGTGCCTCAGGAACCAACTGTAGAGCACCACACCATCTCTTACAGACAGGGCCTTTACAACAGGGTTCACTGAGGGCACCGACCTGGGGAGCACGGAGCTTCTCTTCAGGGATGCTCTGATCTGATGTCGTTTCCCCACTTCAGTGTCCTGTTCGCTTCCCTATGTTTACCATGATAACATAGATGCCTCCGAGTTAGGAGGAAATTACCGACTCTGGGAGGCCAACACCCCCAGATAATACTCTCTACCACCTCACGGGCCCCACTCGATCAGCTTCACCCCCTCCCTTGACTTGCGGGGTTGTGGGACACCACACCCCAGGACAGAGCACCGTGAGAGACGGTCCTTTGGACGTTCTAATGTTGTGTTTAAGGTTACCACACTCACCTGAGCATCTGGTCCAGGCAGCCTTCAAGGAAGGAAGGAGACTCCAGATGGAGGTCCCGGAGGTGGCCCAGCCTCCGGAACTGGGAGGTGATTTGCACAACGTGATCGTGCTCCTGCTTCTTGAAGGCAGACACGTGGACGTGGGAGAGGTGGAGTCTCTGCAAGTTACTCATCTCACCCAGGAAAGGGGCGAGTGTGGCCAGGGTGGACAGACTCCAGGTGCAACTCACTTGCACCTCCTGGATACAGTCCAGCTGCACCGTGCTCAGGACCTTCACGATCTTGTCCATTGGCATGGAGACGATCTTCAGCTTCTTGCAACATAGGTGGATGGAAGACTTTCTCTGCTCCACCCACCGAAGGAAGTAGGTGAGGAAGTTGTCCAGGGTCCTTTTCTTCAGGCACAGGTCTAGAAAAACCTTCAGTGGAGTCGAGGGCTGCCTCGTCATTGACCTGGGCTCAGCCACTGCTGCCGTCCGTGAGCCTGAGCACCCATAACTGCTGGCTCCAGACCACATGCTCCAGAAGTTCTGGCCCGTCTTTCGTAAATCTAGCACCCGCAGTTTGCACCTCCTGGGAGAAGAAGGAAGAAGGAGATTGGTAATGATGTAGTACGATCCACACCGTCAGAAACAAACAAACAAACAGAAACCGAAAAAAACAAGACCACAGCCTCCCATTGGGAAAACACACTGCCTACCTGTGCTGTAACTTAATCTTCCTGAGGTCACCAGCTGCCTTGCCCTCTTCCTTCTCTGCCTCACTTTCCTCCACCCCCCTTTGCCCTCTTTTCCTGCCTGATCGTCCACTCTAGTAAGTCTAAGCGTGATTGGGTGGGGGGAGCGGATATTCTAGAAGGCTCCCCTTCATTTAAGCCACCCTTCCGCTACCAGAAGGTATTTCTCATAGCCAACCAAGGCTTCTTCGTTGCCCTCTTGAGAACCCTCCGATCTATCCCGTTCCATCTACGTTCTCTCAGCCCAGCCGTCTTCCTGGGCACTGCCAGGATTTGACCAGGTTCCCATGACCGACTCACCTGGATCGAACCTTCTGGGCAAGCAGAACATCCAGTGCTTCCAGCACGGCTTGTAGGGGCCCCACATGAGGCAGGTCAATCAGGGCCCCCAGAGGCAGGCGGACAAAGGGCCAGGTTTGCACCATGGCTTTTAGGGTCTCAGTCCGATATCCGTCAAAGGCTTCCAGGAAGAGGGGCGGGAAGAGCTCCGTGGGCACACTCTCCAGAGTAGAAACGTCCAGGTCTTCGGCCCTCAGCAAGTGCCTTCCCGCCAGGTCAAGGAGTCTGGGTGGGGTCGGGGCACTCATCCTGACTCCGCTCCAAGACGACTCCTGTGGAAGCTGCCAGAGATCAAGGGATCCGTTTTAGACAATGCAGGAGCACACCTTACACGGTCTCCCTTCCCTTCCATGCAAGCCACTCAGGGCCAAGGGCACTGCGCTAGCCGGGGTGCAAGTGAGGCTCGTAGCCGTAGGAACACTAGACAGGGCCCAGTGGGGGACAAAGTGCTATCTCTCTGCCCGCTTGGAACACGCGTCTCACTCGTACCGAGGAGCCAAACACGAATGCCGACTGTGTGCTCGATACGCATTTTAAACACCCTGCAAAGAAGGCAAATTCCAAACCGATGTGTTTCATGAATGACGTCTGCTCCCTAAAGACATTTGAAATGATTCCAGCTACATCACTGATGAAAATGTGATGAGATTCAGGTAAAACTACCTTGAGAGGCCAAATCAGACCCTGAAATGCGTTCTTGGGAAAGAAATGATTTTATTGAAAACTCTCCTTGCCATCCAGAGGCACACGCTACCCTTCACCATTAGCTCGCTTACCTTAAGCAAGGAAAGGACGTCCTCATCGGAGGGTAGTCACTTACTGCTCTGCTGTGGCTTGCAGGGCGCTCAGGCGTCGACACTGCGGAGAACCCAGCTGTGACTCCAGAGCCAGAAAAGGACTTTGTATTCCCATCATCCCTCTGGCCCACTGCGAAGCCAATCAGAAACGGGCACCTGATCAGTCTATAGAGCTCTCATTGGATTGATCCCGCTTGGATCTTCACTTCTATCAGTCGATTCAGGGAGCAGAGGTTGACGGGGGCGGCCGGGTAATGCAGGATCCTTTCTGCATTCACCATTCACTTCGCAAACGCTGACTGAATTCTACCATGAGAACTGAGATATAGACAGTCGTGCTTCCCTTGTGGCTCAGCTGGTAAAGCATCTGCCTGCCATGCCGGAGACCTGGGTTCCATCCCTGGGTTGGGAAGATCCCCCGGACAAGGGAATGGCAACCCACTACAGTGTCCGTGCCTGGGGAATTCCATGCACAGAGGAGCCTGGTGGGCTAGAGTCCGTGGGGTTCCAAAGAGTCGGACATGACTGAGTGACTAAGCCAGGACACGCCCACGTGCCAGCATGCCCTCACTTGCCCTAGTGCATGCCCCCGCCCTCCCACACACACACACACACACACACACACACACACGTGCACACACACACACACACACACAAAGGAGATGTTCCACACAGAATAAAGAAACTCTGAGAATAGTCAGGTTTTGTACCATGGACAGCACGGTGCTGTTTTTCTCTTTTTGAGTAAGTGACTTGAGATCATCGAGGCCTGAACTGAACACAGAGTAATACGTCAGGGAGGACAGCAGTAGATTTTCCACGGGTCTTTCTTTATTTCATTTGATTAATTTTTTTGGTGTAGATTTGCTTCTTAAGGTCCTATAATTTTCTTGCTATACCACATCATCAATAAGTGATATCTGTGCATGTATCCACTCTCATTTTAGATTTCCTTCCTCTTTGGTAACCTGGAGCATCTTCTTATTCTTGACAAGTTCTCTGCTTCAAAAATTTGTTTGTTTAACAGCGAAAGCATTCTGTGTTGGGACGTAGCCACTTAACAGGGTTGCCATAGTTTCAGGTGAAGGGCCAAGGGATTCAGTATAGATAACCCACGTACCCATTCTCCCCAGATCAGCCCTCCAATCCGGGCCGGCACAAAACTTTGAGCAGAGCTCCATGAGCGATAGGATAGGTTCCCGGTGGTTATCCAGTCCAAACACAGTGGTGTGTACATGACTTCCCTCAAGGCCCAACCATCCCTCCCACACACCCACGCCCCGCTCCTCCCCCCGCCCACCCCCCCCACACACACACAAACCAGGAGTTCATATTCTAAGTCGTGAGTCCTTCCGTTTCTGCAAGTAAGTTCATTGGGGTCATTTCCTTTCGGATTCCACAAATGAGGGGTGTCATACGCGATTTCCCAACAGTTTCCTGACAACTTTCTCCCCGGGAGTAACTCTAACACGTGGGTCTCCCACGTGGACCCACGCGGGTTCATATCAGATGCTAAAAGCACGTGTACATGAACGTCCCATCCCCTCCCAGACTCTATAATTCCCCCCTGCCATCTTGCGCCACCGCCACGGCCCTCTGCCGCCCTACTAACGCGGTTCCTTTTCCCATTCGCGTTGAACAGATGTCCGAAACCCTGGGTCTGTGTTGCCTTCACGATGTCCCCACGTTCTAGATTTCAGTTGCAAGGTGCACAGAAGAAAGCTTCTGATACAGGCCACCCCCTAGGCAGGGGCAGGACAGCTGTATACAATGGGCTCCATGTGATGGCATACATCCTCCCCACAGCGAGGACAGGGGCTGAGGCTTATCCAGATGATCCTGGGACGTCCCAAGTCTCTGAGAATCTCCAACAGCTGAGCCCGAAGCCGGGCAAGTCTCGCTTCCAGGAGAACACCCCGAGGTCTGTAACTCTCCTGAGGGGCGGGATAACGCTCTTGCCTTAAACAGGGCAGCACAGCGGTGTGTCGCAGCAGCTTCTCCAGGACGGCCGTGGACAGGAGGTTCCCACACAGGCTGACGGCCCTGAGCTGGGAGCAGCGGCTCAGGGCAGGCAGGAAGGCCTCCAGCTGGGAGTCCGTGATCCCACACGCGTCCAAGTCCACTTCCTGGAGGGTGGCTGCGACTTTCTCCAGCAGAACTTGGAGGAGCTCAGGCCGAAAGTCAGTCATGGGGACACCGCTGAGATCCAGGCTCTTGAGCTGACTGATGTCTGGGCTCTGGGACACGTGGGTCAAGTCTGATTCTGTAAGCCGGCACTTGGTTATTGACAGGCTGTCCAAGGGGGACCTCAGGCACCTGGGGAGAAACCAAGCAATTAGTTCTTGGGAACCGGGTGCCAGGTTGCATACAGCTGATAGACAAAAGGTTGCTACAAAGACTGATATGAGTCTGACCATCCACTGAGGGTCAACATGCCGATTTGCCCCGTCTCATTCTAGTCTGAGGGCTCTCAGCCTCACTGTGGCACCGAATCCCTGCACAGTGTCTCAAAGACACTCTCTCCTCATCTATGGAGCGGAGTACCACGTGCTCCACTTCCTTCTGAGGACGAGTGAAGATCATGGCATCGCAAGAACATGCTGTGAGGAGAGCCATAGAGCACCTCCATCGAGTGTGGACATTATTGAATATTAGGGTGAGAAGGAGATCGAAAAATGGTTTCGGGTAAGGCTTCCTTCAGCCCCAGGTGGAGCCCCAGATCCTACATCTCTGGCCAGGCCAGGCTCTAGGGAGACGTGCCTCAGGAACCAACTGTAGAGCACCACACCATCTCTTACAGACAGGGCCTTTACAACAGGGTTCACTGAGGGCACCGACCTGGGGAGCACGGAGCTTCTCTTCAGGGATGCTCTGATCTGATGTCGTTTCCCCACTTCAGTGTCCTGTTCGCTTCCCTATGTTTACCATGATAACATAGATGCCTCCGAGTTAGGAGGAAATTACCGACTCTGGGAGGCCAACACCCCCAGATAATACTCTCTACCACCTCACGGGCCCCACTCGATCAGCTTCACCCCCTCCCTTGACTTGCGGGGTTGTGGGACACCACACCCCAGGACAGAGCACCGTGAGAGACGGTCCTTTGGACGTTCTAATGTTGTGTTTAAGGTTACCACACTCACCTGAGCATCTGGTCCAGGCAGCCTTCAAGGAAGGAAGGAGACTCCAGATGGAGGTCCCGGAGGTGGCCCAGCCTCCGGAACTGGGAGGTGATTTGCACAACGTGATCGTGCTCCTGCTTCTTGAAGGCAGACACGTGGACGTGGGAGAGGTGGAGTCTCTGCAAGTTACTCATCTCACCCAGGAAAGGGGCGAGTGTGGCCAGGGTGGACAGACTCCAGGTGCAACTCACTTGCACCTCCTGGATACAGTCCAGCTGCACCGTGCTCAGGACCTTCACGATCTTGTCCATTGGCATGGAGACGATCTTCAGCTTCTTGCAACATAGGTGGATGGAAGACTTTCTCTGCTCCACCCACCGAAGGAAGTAGGTGAGGAAGTTGTCCAGGGTCCTTTTCTTCAGGCACAGGTCTAGAAAAACCTTCAGTGGAGTCGAGGGCTGCCTCGTCATTGACCTGGGCTCAGCCACTGCTGCCGTCCGTGAGCCTGAGCACCCATAACTGCTGGCTCCAGACCACATGCTCCAGAAGTTCTGGCCCGTCTTTCGTAAATCTAGCACCCGCAGTTTGCACCTCCTGGGAGAAGAAGGAAGAAGGAGATTGGTAATGATGTAGTACGATCCACACCGTCAGAAACAAACAAACAAACAGAAACCGAAAAAAACAAGACCACAGCCTCCCATTGGGAAAACACACTGCCTACCTGTGCTGTAACTTAATCTTCCTGAGGTCACCAGCTGCCTTGCCCTCTTCCTTCTCTGCCTCACTTTCCTCCACCCCCCTTTGCCCTCTTTTCCTGCCTGATCGTCCACTCTAGTAAGTCTAAGCGTGATTGGGTGGGGGGAGCGGATATTCTAGAAGGCTCCCCTTCATTTAAGCCACCCTTCCGCTACCAGAAGGTATTTCTCATAGCCAACCAAGGCTTCTTCGTTGCCCTCTTGAGAACCCTCCGATCTATCCCGTTCCATCTACGTTCTCTCAGCCCAGCCGTCTTCCTGGGCACTGCCAGGATTTGACCAGGTTCCCATGACCGACTCACCTGGATCGAACCTTCTGGGCAAGCAGAACATCCAGTGCTTCCAGCACGGCTTGTAGGGGCCCCACATGAGGCAGGTCAATCAGGGCCCCCAGAGGCAGGCGGACAAAGGGCCAGGTTTGCACCATGGCTTTTAGGGTCTCAGTCCGATATCCGTCAAAGGCTTCCAGGAAGAGGGGCGGGAAGAGCTCCGTGGGCACACTCTCCAGAGTAGAAACGTCCAGGTCTTCGGCCCTCAGCAAGTGCCTTCCCGCCAGGTCAAGGAGTCTGGGTGGGGTCGGGGCACTCATCCTGACTCCGCTCCAAGACGACTCCTGTGGAAGCTGCCAGAGATCAAGGGATCCGTTTTAGACAATGCAGGAGCACACCTTACACGGTCTCCCTTCCCTTCCATGCAAGCCACTCAGGGCCAAGGGCACTGCGCTAGCCGGGGTGCAAGTGAGGCTCGTAGCCGTAGGAACACTAGACAGGGCCCAGTGGGGGACAAAGTGCTATCTCTCTGCCCGCTTGGAACACGCGTCTCACTCGTACCGAGGAGCCAAACACGAATGCCGACTGTGTGCTCGATACGCATTTTAAACACCCTGCAAAGAAGGCAAATTCCAAACCGATGTGTTTCATGAATGACGTCTGCTCCCTAAAGACATTTAAAATGATTCCAGCTACATCACTGATGAAAATGTGATGAGATTCAGGTAAAACTACCTTGAGAGGCCAAATCAGACCCTGAAATGCGTTCTTGGGAAAGAAATGATTTTATTGAAAACTCTCCTTGCCATCCAGAGGCACACGCTACCCTTCACCATTAGCTCGCTTACCTTAAGCAAGGAAAGGACGTCCTCATCGGAGGGTAGTCACTTACTGCTCTGCTGTGGCTTGCAGGGCGCTCAGGCGTCGACACTGCGGAGAACCCAGCTGTGACTCCAGAGCCAGAAAAGGACTTTGTATTCCCATCATCCCTCTGGCCCACTGCGAAGCCAATCAGAAACGGGCACCTGATCAGTCTATAGAGCTCTCATTGGATTGATCCCGCTTGGATCTTCACTTCTATCAGTCGATTCAGGGAGCAGAGGTTGACGGGGCGGCCGGGTAATGCAGGATCCTTTCTGCATTCACCATTCACTTCGCAAACGCTGACTGAATTCTACCATGAGAACTGAGATATAGACAGTCGTGCTTCCCTTGTGGCTCAGCTGGTAAAGCATCTGCCTGCCATGCCGGAGACCTGGGTTCCATCCCTGGGTTGGGAAGATCCCCCGGACAAGGGAATGGCAACCCACTACAGTGTCCGTGCCTGGGGAATTCCATGCACAGAGGAGCCTGGTGGGCTAGAGTCCGTGGGGTTCCAAAGAGTCGGACATGACTGAGTGACTAAGCCAGGACACGCCCACGTGCCAGCATGCCCTCACTTGCCCTAGTGCATGCCCCCGCCCTTCCCACACACACACACACACACACACACACACACACACACACACACACACACACACAAAGGAGATGTTCCACACAGAATAAAGAAACTCTGAGAATAGTCAGGTTTTGTACCATGGACAGCACGGTGCTGTTTTTCTCTTTTTGAGTAAGTGACTTGAGATCATCGAGGCCTGAACTGAACACAGAGTAATACGTCAGGGAGGACAGCAGTAGATTTTCCACGGGTCTTTCTTTATTTCATTTGATTAATTTTTTTGGTGTAGATTTGCTTCTTAAGGTCCTATAATTTTCTTGCTATACCACATCATCAATAAGTGATATCTGTGCATGTATCCACTCTCATTTTAGATTTCCTTCCTCTTTGGTAACCTGGAGCATCTTCTTATTCTTGACAAGTTCTCTGCTTCAAAAATTTGTTTGTTTATCAGCGAAAGCATTCTGTGTTGGGACGTAGCCACTTAACAGGGTTGCCATAGTTTCAGGTGAAGGGCCAAGGGATTCAGTATAGATAACCCACGTACCCATTCTCCCCAGATCAGCCCTCCAATCCGGGCCGGCACAAAACTTTGAGCAGAGCTCCATGAGCGATAGGATAGGTTCCCGGTGGTTATCCAGTCCAAACACAGTGGTGTGTACATGACTTCCCTCAAGGCCCAACCATCCCTCCCACACACCCACGCCCCGCTCCTCCCCCCGCCCACCCCCCCCACACACACAAACCAGGTGTTCATATTCTAAGTCGTGAGTCCTTCCGTTTCTGCAAGTAAGTTCATTGGGGTCATTTCCTTTCGGATTCCACAAATGAGGGGTGTCATACGCGATTTCCCAACAATTTCCTGACAACTTTCTCCCCGGGAGTAACTCTAACACGTGGGTCTCCCACGTGGACCCACGCGGGTTCATATCAGATGCTAAAAGCACGTGTACATGAACGTCCCATCCCCTCCCAGACTCTATAATTCCCCCCTGCCATCTTGCGCCACCGCCACGGCCCTCTGCCGCCCTACTAACGCGGTTCCTTTTCCCATTCGCGTTGAACAGATGTCCAAAACCCTGGGTCTGTGTTGCCTTCATGATGTCCCCAAGTTCTAGATTTCAGTTGCAAGGTGCACAGAAGAAAGCTTCTGATACAGGCCACCCCCTAGGCAGGGGCAGGACAGCTGTATACAATGGGCTCCATGTGATGGCATACATCCTCCCCACAGCGAGGACAGGGGCTGAGGCTTATCCAGATGATCCTGGGACGTCCCAAGTCTCTGAGAATCTCCAACAGCTGAGCCCGAAGCCGGGCAAGTCTCGCTTCCAGGAGAACACCCCGAGGTCTGTAACTCTCCTGAGGGGCGGGATAACGCTCTTGCCTTAAACAGGGCAGCACAGCGGTGTGTCACAGCAGCTTCTCCAGGACGGCCGTGGACAGGAGGTTCCCACACAGGCTGACGGCCCTGAGCTGGGAGCAGCGGCTCAGGGCAGGCAGGAAGGCCTCCAACTGGGAGTCCGTGATCCCACACGCGTCCTAGTCCACTTCCTGGAGGGTGGCTGCGACTTTCTCCAGCAGAACTTGGAGGAGCTCAGGCCGAAAGTCAGTCATGGGGACACCGCTGAGATCCAGGCTCTTGAGCTGACTGATGTCTGGGCTCTGGGACACGTGGGTCAAGTCTGATTCTGTAAGCCAGCACTTGGTTATTGACAGGCAGCCCAAGGGGGACTTCAGGCACCTGGGGAGAAACCAAGCAATTTGCTCTTGGGAACTGGGGTGCCAATTGCATACAGTTGATAATCAAATGGTTTCTATAGGGCTAAGCATTGTCTGTTCATCCATTTTGAGGATTAATACACTGATGTGCCAGTCTCATTCTAGTCTGAGCCTTGTCAACCTCACTGTTGAACTGAGTCACTTCATAGTACCAGAAAGACACTCTGTCCTCATCTATCAAGAAGATTACAACATTTCCCACTTCCCTCTGAAGGTAAATGATGATCATGGAATCACTAGAACATTCTATGAAAAGATCCATAAAGTGTCTGCATCAAGTATGGAAATCACTGAATATATTAGTGTGGGGAGATGAGATCTCAAAATGGTTTAAGGTAAGGCTTTGTTCACGCCAATGTGGAGCTCCAGATCCTATCTGGCCAGGTGATGATGTAGCGAGACATACATAAGGAACCAACTTACATAAGATCCCAGTGATGCCAGTCTAAAGGGCTCACTGACATTTCTCCATGGTATGCAAGCTTTCTATCAGTGTTTATGATCCTTTTCTCTCAGCTCAATTAACATACTCTCCAGAACCATTCTTCTATATATGGATTAACTTATCCAGAGCACAATACATCCTTTTACACAGAGAGAATTTAGAACAGATTCACTATGTGCACAAACCTTGGGAGCATCAGAGCATGCTCTGATCTGATGTAGTTTCCTAACTTCAATGTCATTTCTAATTATCCTATTTTTACCATTTTGACATAGACACCTTCAAGGTAGGAGGAAATTGCAAACTCTGGGATGCAAGCATCCCAGTCATTACTCCAAACCTTCCAAGCAGGGTGTCTCACAAGAGCCAGTAGACCACTTTAACCTCCTATTTTGATTTGTGTGGTTCGGGATCACCACACTCTAGGAAAGAGCAACAGAGGAGTCTGTGCTTTTGACATCTAATGTTATGTTCAATGTAACCCAGCCAGTGGTGCACACTCACCTGAGCATCTGGTCCAGGCAGCCTTCAAGGAAGGAGGGAGACTCCAGATGGAGATCCCGGAGGTGGTCCAGCCTCAGAAACTGAGAGGTAATTTGCACAATGTGGTGCTCTTCCTGCTTCTTGAAGGCAGACACCTGGATGGGGAGGAGAACGAATCTCTGCAAATTACACATCTCACCCAGGAAAGGAGCCAGTGTGGCCAGGGTGGACAGATTCCAGGTGCAACTCACTTGCACCTCCTGGATACAGTCCAGCTGCACCATGCTCAGGTCCTTCACAATATTGTCCATTGGCATTGAAATAATCTTCAGCTTCTTACAACACAGGTGGATGGAAGATTTTCTCTGTTCCACCCACCCAAGGAAGTAGGTGAGGAAGTTGTCCAGGGTCTTTTCCTTCAGGCAAAGGTTTATAAAAACCTTCAATGGAGCCAAGTGCAACTTTGTTGTTGACCTGGGCTCAGTCCCTGGTGCCATTCGTGAACCTGAGCACCCATAACTGCTGGCTCCAGACCACAAGCTCCAAAAGTTCTGGCTTGTGTTTTGTAAATCTAGCACCGACAGTTTGCACCTCCTGGGAGAAGGAGATTGATGAGGATGCATTAAAAGGTACACAGGGTACAAAAAAAAAAGCCTCACAAATTGACAGAAGACTGCCCACCTGTGTTGTCACATTCCTGACGTCACCAGCTGCCTTGCCTCCTTCCCTCTCTGCCTTACTTTCCTCCATCTCCCTTTCCCCTCTTATCCTTTCTGATTCTGCACTTCTAGTAACTCTAACCATGACTGGGAAGAGTTGCGGAATATTCTTTCAGGATCCTCTTCTTTGAAGGCACTCTTATGCTTTCAGAAAACATTTCCCTTAGTGAGCCAAGGCTTCTTCATTGCTATCTTCAGAACCCTCTGAAGATGTCGTTACTTCACCCCAGGTGTCTCCCCTGAGACACCCAGGATTTTACCAGATTACCCGGAATCAGACTCACCTGGATCGAACCTTCTGGGCAAGCAGAACATCAAGTGCTTCCAGCACAGCTTGTAGGGGCCCCACATGAGGCAGGTCAATCAGGGCCCCAGAGGCAGGTGGACAAAGGGCCAGGTTTGCACCATGGCTTTCAGGGTCTCAACAAGTCTTCCAAGGAAGGATTCCAGGAAGAGTGGTGGGGAGAGCTCCATGGGCAGACTCTCCAGAGTAGAAAAGTCCAAGTCATTGGCCCTCAATGACTTGAGGTGCCTTCCCGCCAGATCAACGAGTCTGGGTGGGGTCTGGACACTCATCCTGACTCTGCTCCAAAATGACTCCTGTTGAAGCTGCCAGGGAGCAAGTGATCAATTTTAGACAATGCAGAAGCACACATTAGAATGTCTCCCTACTCTTCCAAGGAATCCACTCAGGGCCAAGGTCATCTATCTAGCAGTAGAACAAGAGAGGCACTTAGCCATATTACACTAGGCAGGGCTCAGTGGAGACAAAGTGATGATTCTTTCTGTATTTTGAATATACATTTTACTAGTACTGAGGAGGCAAAGGCAACCACTAACCCATTTGGGTCCATCTACTGCTTTTCTTACTCATTTGCACCTAGAAATGAATGCATACTACAGTGCAAGAAAACTGACTCCATCTTTATATGGGGGAAATATTCTGACCATCACTATGGGAAGAGGAGAGTCATGTGGATCCACACAGCCTCCACTGTCAGTTATTCTAAGATGAATGCCATTTGTATACTAATATGTATTTTAAATTTCATGAAATAGAATTCCAAACTGATATATTTCACCAAAAATATCTGCTTGGTATAGACATTTAAAGTGATACCAGCTAAAT
>NW_020867236.1:0-19482 GCF_003369695.1 Bos indicus x Bos taurus | reverse complement strand
TTGATATGCTATTCAGACAAATGAATGGGAAATATCTTTAGTGAGTTGATAAAACAGTATATAATTGTATTCATTTAGAGTATTTCATCCAGTGAGTTTAAACTTTTCATTTTACAGCGTACATAGAAAATGATAACATCTGGGTAATTAGAGTAAAGGGAATAGGTGTTTGAGGTCAAACTGAGTGGATATTCAGCTTCTAAAATCCATGAAGTCCAGCCTTGGAAACCTTGCTTCAACAACTGAGTAGAATAACATTGGTGTATTTAAACCACACAATATAGTGCAGTGGTTTCGGACATGACATCACGTGACAGTCAAGGTTAAGAATTAAATGATAAAAGTTTCCCCATTAGATCAGAATTGCAAAAGTGAACAACTTGTATTTTTTAGTTTTATAAATTATACCTTCCAAATCTTACGATATAATTTGCTTGTTGCTTAAAAACTAGGATTTTACTAAGCTTTGTTTTAACAGATTGCTTGAAAACTCATATCTTGCCTGTCTTATTTAAATGGAATTAATATCGAGACTCTTTATGTTGATTAAATACCTGAGCCCCTCTTTTATATGGCTAGATCATGGAAAAATAATTTTCATACTATTGCATTATTTCCTGGATGTTGTTGCCTCACATTCACTGTGTTTAAAATTGAACTTTATCATCCCTGATAATCCTGTTACTCTTGTGTTTTCAGTCTTTATAAATAGCGCCACAAAATATCTATTCATCCTGGCCATCCATCTGGCTAGATTCTTCCCCCTTTCACACCCTTTTATTGAATTTGTGATTATCCTATTGATTCTGTACACTTTTATAAATTGTAAAAGTGAATGCTTTTTAAAAGATAATAAGTTTAAATCATATACAGTGTGTAAAGCAAAAAGTGAGAGTTTCTATCTTGTCCCTTTGTTCCCTGAGAGTCTAAGGAGCCATAGAAAATGCTACTCAGAGCTTTACCCTGGGACAGGAAGCTTAGGTGTACCTAATGTGGACTGAAATGAGGTCTGATCACCTTGTGCCTGTGCAAGGCTGGTCAAAGACTATGTAGAAGCAGCAGTGTTTGTGGGAAAAGGCTGGAAGTGCTGGGGTGATTTAAGATGTGCACAAGAGGTCGGTCTGATACAATATCTTTGTGGATTATGTCTGTATTCTATATATTAGTATGTACGGTCAGACATTTCTTTTAAACAATAAACAGATCACATTTTGTTATAACAAAAATTTGGCTGACGATATTTCATATTGGTACTTATAGAACTACCTTATTCTTTTTCCCCCTTAGGTATAATTGACATATAACATTATGTAAGTTGAAGACGTACACTGAGTTGATTTGATGCACTTACATAGTGCAGAATGATTGCCACTGTAGAATAGCTAACATCTCCATCATGTCATATAATTGCCACTTCTTTTTTGTGGTAAGAACTTTTAAAAGATACACTCACTTGCAGTTTTCAAGGGTACATTCCTTATTATTAGTTATGATCACCGTGTGGTACGATAGATCCCTAAAACTTAATGGAAGTTTGTACCTTCTGACCAACATCTCCCATTTTACTTTCACTCCTCACTCCCTAGGCTTTCATAACTACCACTTTTACTTTCGGTTTCTTTGAGTTCTATCTCATTCTTTTTAACAGATTTTGTTTGTTTTGTTTTCTTTTTGGAGAGGATTCATCCTGTTGATGTATTGCAAAGCAAATTGTATTTCCTATATATGAACATTTGCTTTCCAGTTTTTTTTGTTACATGAACATTGATACATAATCATCCACAAACATATCTTTGCCTTTATGTTATATATCTAAATTTTCTTCTTAATGTGTATCAGTAATTTTTATAGTTTTGTTTTTCATGAGGCTTCTTTATACTTTTTTCTTAGTCTTTTCTCTGTGTTATAGTGACTTTCATGCTTTTGGATATTGGAGTTTTGTTTTCAATATCATTTCTAATTATTATGAATTATAGAAAAGGCGATTAAAATTTTTTTTTACCTTATATATGATGCCTCATTAACCTCTAATAATTAGAACAATTGATCGTCCTGACTCTTCTAGGTAAAAAATGTATCATATTCAAGTGAAACATATCAAAACTATTTATTTCCAACACTGATAACTTCTTATTCTTTTTGCTCAGTCTTATCGACAAGAAATTCCAGTAATAATTTTAGATAATATTAATAATATTGGGAACTGTATTGTTTGAACCCTTAATGAGAATGCTTAAATATATGACTATACACCCTCCGTTCTTCCAAATAATTAATGAAAGTATCCATTTCTCTGTATCCTTTTCTATGATGGATATTTGTCTTTATTCATTTATCTAAGTCTCATAGATAAAAATACAGTATTCCATGATAGTTTTAATTTGTATTTCCCTGATCATATGACCAGTGTGCTTCTGAGAACTGTGTATCCATATTGTTTTGGGTTGTTTATGTTTATAAATTAGATTTGTGTGAGCTGTTTGTGTGGAAAGCTTTGTTTGAAATGCCACATGTTGCAAAGGTTTTCTTCAAGGGTATCAGTTTAGAGTTGCTGGATAGATTAAAGAATCTGTTCAGCTAGCGGAAGCTGAAAGGGAATTAGTTAGCTTATGCAGTTTCTAAGGAATGCCAGGAAACTGTCTTTAGTGAAGGCTGTACGTCAGAAGTAAAAAGCTAAGAGCAATGCCCCAGCTCCTCTGAACTCAGCCTTTGTAGAAATCCCACTGCTGCCTCTCCCTGTTTCTCAACACCAACAAGGCAAAGATCCCAGTATCAGAACACCCACTCTGCTGTGGAATATCGAATTGCCTCTGCAGTTGTTTATGTGAGGAAGAGCCTGGTGCTCATAATCTTCAAATCTGCCTTCCAAGTCTCTTGTTTGATCGTAACTAGCTATAAGTCTATGTACTAAAAGAATGGGATTCTGGGAAATGTAATTTTTTTTTTTTTTTTAAGTATCAATGTTTTATTTGGGTGACAAAAACCTGGGGCATTGAGGATGAGAAAAGGGACACAAGGTAAGGAAGAATGGGAGGTAATGCAAGGTGACAGCACACAGTCTGCTTCATGACAAGCCTGGAAGAGCCACAGAAGCTGTGTGCACTGGCTACCTGGGAGGTCTCCCCACTGGGAGAAACCTTGCACCAGTTCACGGAAGGGAGGGAAGAAGAGGGAATTTATCCGCCTGGATTTCTCCCAACTCCCAATAGTCAAACACTCCGCCTGGAGCATTAACTCTTCCACACTCCTGGGTTGCTAGTGGCTACTTGAGATGTCAGATCCCATGTCCTGTGGGGAGCATTTAATCCAAGTCTGGAAATGATGGGAGAAGACAAACTGGATATGTGGCTAGTGAGTGCCAGAGAGCGTTTGATATTGTACATAAGACGTGTGCACAACAGTCCAATACTGTTTTTTCATTTATCAGAAGAGGAAACCTGGCACTATGGTCAAAAACCTTTCCCAAGGTCACATGGCCAGTAAGTGGTAAATTCAGGATTTGAACATAGTCTGGCTCTGGAAACTGTCAGAGACCAAGATAAGGAACTTGGATTTTGTGTAGCAGGCAAAGGAGAGTCGCTAAAGGGTTTCAAGCTGGGAGTGATATAAGATAAAGAGCTTTTGAATAAAGCTTCCATTCTTTACTTTGCTCCATCTTCCCATGTGGCTGAACTTGGCACAAGTATGTGGCCCCAGAGATGTGAGGACATCCAATAGTTTCTGAGGAGCCCTGACTGGGTCCAGAGCTCATATGGGCTTCACCATTGCCTCATAATCTTAGTGTCTTCATCAAAGCCTACACCCACCAAAGAGACTAGCTGGTCAGAGGCATGCAGGATCTGGGTGGAGAAGCCAAAATGAGGGGATGAGCAGATTGACATAAAGACCAGGAGTAGGAGGAGGACCAGCCATACATCCATTGTCAGCCGGTAGGTCTGGAAAAGGTGAGGATCAACAATATGGAGCGCTATTAAAATGGAGGGTGTCCAAAGGTCTTTGGACCCCCACAAGTGACCAATTTTCATTGTACCTAGTCTCTATTTTTTGAAGAGCTTTGTTTTTATTTTTCTTTAATAATACAGATGTTTCAAAAATGTCATATATCCTGATATTTATTGTTTATTCATTTATTCAATACATAGTTATTGAGACTTGGTTATGTACCCGTCATTACGCTTTTAAATGGAGATAGAATGACAGTCCTGACTTGTGGAATTTTGAATCTAGTAGGGAAGACAGACATTAAATTGTCACAGAAGTAAATTTGGCATTACAAATGTGATCATTTAGACAAAGGTTGTGTTGAGAGCATATACTAGGGATAATTGGTCCACTCAGAAAGGTCAGCTGAGAGTTTGCTAATGAAGTGGTCTGAATTTTGAAAGACGATTAGAAGCCAATTCTTGAAAGGTGATGGAAGGGTATTTGGGGCAGAACAGGTAAATTTTCACAGACCGGGGAGCAGGAGAATATCTGGCAAGTATGAGGATTTGAAAGAACATGGTTGTGACTGGTATATAGAAAGTGAGAGAAAATGTGGTGTTAAATGATGCTGGAAAGACAGGTAGAGGCCGGACCATGAAGAGCCTTATGGCCCCAAATAAGCATTTTGGTCTTTGTCCTAAGAGGCTTGGGAAGCCTCAGTCTTAGGCTTCCATGTGGAAAATAGTTTGCAAGATTCAAGGTTACTGCAGGTGAACAAGAGAGGAGGTGACTGCAATTGTTCAGGGAAGAGTTACCGGGTTCTTAGCCCAAAGAAGTGCTGGATGAATGTTGGCTGGGGGAATGAAGTAACAAAATGTCAAAGTTATTACTGATGCTTCTTTTAAGCAATAAGAAAGCAAAAAGGGTGTCTGGAGGGCATTTTGTGAATATTTGATGAGCAATACAAGAAAGCTGGTACAGATTAGTGAGACATGGATCAAAAATATTTATATCAACTGAAAGTACCCAGTTATAATGAGGAGAGCATCTATGCAACATATACTTATTATGTTTGGTTCAGGTTATTTGTTTTGATAATTTAGTGCATTTGTTGACTGGCTAATGGGATTTACCAGTAATAACATGTAAACAGTTCAGCAGAAATCTATTAATTTAGATAGTCTGGTTATGTAGGAAGCTTCCTTAAGGAAAGGCTCAGTGCCTACCAAATACATTGTTAACTATGCTGGTTAATAAGGCCATTTGTATAAAGGCAATAACCTGTCAGGCTTTGAGTTTACTTGTTAATGAACTCTTGCTGAACATAGTGAGAAATTTGGAGTTTGTTAGTCACAGCAACTTTTAAATTGAGAGTCACAACCTTCTTGAGGCTCCAAAATGGGTTTAAGGGTAAAGAGAATGACTTATTAGAACTAAAATGTGCCTTATAATTTTCTCAATCCTAGCATGGCAGGACCAATAAATATCAATAGTTTGGGGGATACATGAAGGGGGAAGCCTTCGACAAACCATGCTTTTTATTTTTTGATTTTCTTTGATGCGGACCATTTTTTAAAGTCTTTATTGAATTTGTTACAATATTGTTTATGGTTTATTTATTTATTTATTTATTTTGCCAGGAGGCATGTAGGATCTTAGCTTCCCAACCAGGGATCAACTCCTCACTAGTTGCATTTGAAGGTGAAGTCTTACCACTGGACTGCCAGAGAAGTCCCTGGAAATCATGTTTGATGATAGTAAATAGAAGGAAAAAATAGAATGAGGGAATAAATACCAAGCACAGGGGATGTTATAGGAACCTCAGTTGTTGCCTCTGTCTGAGGTCTGAGTGTTGGTTTCAAAAGATGGAGAGAACTTTAGAAGTATCAGGTGTTTCAGTGGCCTTAAACCTTTCCTTGGTCCAGGTGCCTTCCCAGTACTCTATTTCTGTTTCTTCCTGGGCTGACCTAGATGTCATTTACTAGGCTCATGCAAGACACCAGGCCTCCCAAGAGCATCATGGCTCCCCAGATCCCATAAGACCACCACGGTCATGGTAAGAAGCCAGGGGTCTCATTTTGAAGTGGTAGTTTATATTGATTTACAAGAAAGGGAGGATGTTAGTGATTAATCCACATGCTTCTTTTGGTGGTCCCACATCATGAGTTTTGTTGCGTAGACTTTTGCTGTAGTAAGCAGTCACAGAGATCATCTTATTCACTGGTAAAGAATGAATTAAAAAAAAAATCTTAAGACACTGGTAAAGAAATTGAACCCTATTAAAAGTCAAGTAGCTTTCTTAATTATAAAACAGGTGGGAGGCAGAATTTGATAGGAGTCAATTTGTAACTTCTACTTCCCTACTGGATATTTTTACAAAGGGAGCTGTTTCAGTGGGACTGTGACTGTGAAGATTTTTCATGTTTCACTAGGTTGCTCTTCCTCGTGTCAAGTTTTGTCCGTCCGTCCATAACAGAACTGTCCCTGGAGGCCAATGAATGATGTTCTGAATATAAGTGAAATAGCCCTCTTCTGTGAAATCTGAGTATGAGTGAAAAAGCCCACTTCTATGAAAATCACTATTTTTTTCTTTTTTAAAGAAAGAGTTTTTGTAAAAGGACTTCTTGCCTTGCAAAAGATATTAAAAACCAAGGCTAAAAGAGATACACTTATGCCTTAAGAGTTAAAGGGAAATTTAGTGATGTAACCTGTAACCCTTTTTTGTATACCCTCATAGCTCAAAAATGCTATTGATGTCAGTATAGATCAGTGACATTGAATCAAAAACTACCATAAAAGCTACTGGCACATAAATGCAGCATTTACAAGCATAACACAGAAAATATCCAAACAAACCCCAAGTCCTCCTTTTTTATCAGCCACACAAACTGAGGCAAACTCGTGACCATATAATCCCAAACAAATAGAAACCAAGTCCAGTTACCTAAATTATTCAAATTTTTTTCCTTGAAAGGTCATCCAGGGAGATTTGTGCTAGAGCCTGGAGGCAACTGATCTCAGACAGCAGGTACTGCAGTTGAAAAAATTCTGTAAACTCCTGTTTAGTTTCATTTTGGGGGTATACTTTCATCATCTTGCCCTCAAAAATTTCCTGTGCAAAGTAACATCATCCTCTATTTCAGCTTCCCATTTTGTCCTGTTTACTTTTTCCTTTATGACTCATCGGTGATGGCTTCTCATTCCTCGTGGGTGGCCTCAGTTACCCTTGGTGGAAGCAAGGTGCTGAGCGAGTACTCCAAGCATGAGTCCTTGCTTGTCAACAACTCATGAATGAGCTGTGTCAAGGTAGTGATAAAGAGGAGATGAATCATGGGTTCAGGAACTCTTGATTTATCTACACCATAGTTATCTCAGTGAAAATTCCAACATATCTTCATTATTCAAGATTCCCTTCATCCGTTGGGTTCTCTAATCTGGATTTCTCTCCAGACCTTACCTCCAAATTGAACTAGTTAGACCTTGTGTTTTGCCACTAATTTCTGTTTACTTCATTTCCATATTACTGTCACTAATGGGGGCTTCCCTTGTGGCTCAGTTGGTAAAGAATCCGCCTGCAATGCGGGAGACCTGGATTTGATCCCTGGGTTGGGAAGATCCCCTGGAGAAGGGAAAGGCTACTCACTCCAGTATTCTGGCCTGAAGAATTCCATGGAGTGAATAGTCCATGGGGTCACAAAGAGTCGGACACGACTGAGCGCCTTTCACTTTCACTTACTTATCACTAACGGGAGAGAGTAAACAGAATAGTAGGGAATGAATGGTGCCTGTTCATTGAAACTTTAGTAGTGTTTATGAATATTTGTTCTTCTGTTTATTCCTTACACCTTGGAAAGTGGCCTTCAACACTTCTTTTAGGTCAGGCAGGGTCATATGATTAATTATGGCAAAGGGTTATGAGTGGAGGTGATTTGAGTTGCTTTTGGGTCAAAGCGTTGGATTGTTTAAACAACTGTCTTCAGCTCTTTTTTTCTCTGGCATGTTGATGGTAGAGACATAAGATGAAAGGAACCTTATTGCTGAGCTACCACAGGAAACACAGAGTCTTGGAAATTTACGTGGAGCCACAGCAGATTTTATGTGAGAAATAAGGCTTTGTCACATTGTTCCACTGAAGTTGTGTGACTTATTCATTCCTGCAGCATATCCATTACACTGAAACTTCTGCCTTAATTAGTTAAACTTACACTTGTGTTCTTGACTCACCTAGTATTTAAGGACATAGGAATATAAATCCTCTGCCTTTAACTTTTTTCTGTATTTTGGTTGTGCTCCCAGTGCTTTGCTAAATGGTACACATTTCCTAGAAATCATGCACAACACATTTTATTTCTGCTAAATAAATATAAGCCCAAAAGTTGCAATTATAACTTTTCTTCTGTAAAACCTGTTACCAACTCTGTGTTAAAAACTTATTTCACTATCTTATTTATTTCTTCCTTATATATGATAAATTTCTCTTTTGGTCAAAATTTTCTACCCATCCCTCGAAATTATTAATTTCTCAAGGACACATGAGAAAATGTTTGTCAACTCTGTTTTTAGGCTATTGTGACAGATTAGTTATAACATTTATGTTTCTTTGTCATTCTCATAGTGCTCTGCAGGTGTAAGCAGAAAATTATAGGCAAGAGGTGCATTCAGCAGGTCAGAATTTACTAATAGATGGTGATCAGTTAATACGGTGGTGTCTCAAGCTATCTGCCGTTGTCATGACCTCCTTCCTTTTGTTTTCCTGCTCTGTGTGGCAGGAGACAGAGCCACGCTCTGTCAGTCTCCCTGTAACTGTCAAAGTCAGGAGAATGTTGGAATGAAGCAATGCAGTTACATTGCTTGTGCTGAACTGGAC
The DNA here is from genome assembly GCF_003369695.1 of Bos indicus x Bos taurus. NCBI lineage: Eukaryota > Metazoa > Chordata > Mammalia > Artiodactyla > Bovidae > Bos > Bos indicus x Bos taurus. The sequence goes on along the minus strand of NW_020867236.1, from coordinate 10,691 downwards.
TTAAAAAATAATATCATTTATTTATGCTTGCCTCAGTTATCCAGCTCCCAGTAGGGATAGATGCACAGCATCAATCACAGCATGGGAAGAAGGGACCTGCCCCTGGATGACAATTATCATAACTGATTCTTGCATAACCTTTGAAAGTTTTAAGCCCATATCTCTTTTATGTTAGTCGGGGTTCTGGAGAGAAACACACCCAGTGGGAAAAAAGGAGATTTATTATATGGAATTAGTTCAAGTTTTTATGGCAGCTTAGAAGTCCTAGGATCTGCCATCTGCTCATTTCTTGGGTCTTCAGGAAACCTAGTGGTGTGATTCAGTCCAAAGCCCTGAGAATCAGGGGAGTGGATCATGTAAATCCCAGTCTGAAGGCCAGAGAAGATGAAATGTGATGTCCCAGTTCAATCCATGAGGCAGGAAAAGTGGACAAATTTGTCTTTATTCTGTCTTTTTGTTCTATTTAGGCCCTGGAATGATTGGATGGTGCCCACCACATGAGAGTGGGCAGTCTACTTTCAGAGTCTGTTCAATTTAAATGCTAAACTAATCTGGAAGCATTCCTACAGACTCTACAAATAATGTTTAATCTGGATGCACTGTGGCCAGTCAAATCGATATACAAAATTAACTGTGACACCATATTATTGTGAGAATAGACCTAGCAGATATATTGGGTTGGGTAGGTTTTTTTTTTGTTGTTACGTTACTACTGCTCTTACTATTGTTACTATTTATTATCTCTACTAAAGATAGAAATACAGAGAGAAAAGAAAGAAGTTTCAGAAAAGTGTGTGATTTTACCAGCATCCCATACTTAATAAGTTGCAAAGCATGGTCTTGAATCTGGGTCCTTGAACCCTAAATCCCTTTTTCTTGTCTTTTCTGTTGGCAAACCTGAATGCCCACCTCAGGCTTGGCACTAGAACTTGTCTCCTTATGACAGTTCACTGACAATTATAAATTTATAACAATCTTCAGATTTCAAGAAGTGAAAGCGTGCTAATTACATTCCCATTCTTGATGCACAAATACGTGCTTCAGTTGGAACGCACTCCATGGTACAATCCTGTATCGCACAGCTCTAGGTTTTTCTTTTCCCCTCCTTAGGTTTTATTCATCCTGATTGGCGAAATCCAGTGTTAATCTTTCCTTTCTTAGTATCTTTTGTTGAGAAGTGTTTTCGCTGTGGGACATCTTCTCTCATACTTTACAGGTAGCTTTTTCTTTTTTCCTCAGTAGTGAACACACTACGCAAAGGGATATGTCACGTGTATTTTATCTTCTTTGGGTGTTTGAAGTTCCAGGAAAAAGACCGACTACCTAGAGGCATCACCCTCTCTGGTAGGGTTCTGTGCTGCTAGCTTAGATGAATGAGGCCCATTGAAAAGCACCTTTGCTGGGTTTCTCATGAAAGGATTTTTATACTATTAAAGGTTTAAAATTTATCTTAAAAGTTTCTTTTTAAAGTCATTAAAGTTTTATTTGTATCAGAGAAATCTATGTCTATGTTAAAAATAGAAAAGGCAGAATAGTTTGTAATAAATAATCTTTTTACCCTTATTCTACTCTAGCTTCAGTCTTACTCACCAGAACCAATTTAATTGTTTCTGTTTTCAGTGCTCCTGGACATTATGTCCATAATTCTAAATAATGTGCTTTTTGACTTTTTGATTTACGATTGAGGGTAGTTGCTGACATTATATACTTTCCTAAGGCTAAGACTTTATCTCTCTTGTGTAACACCTGTGTCTCTTCCCCTTTTTCTTCTTTCCATTTATTCTAATTAATCAGGCATGATAACATTCTATTGGTTTTTCTTCCAGCTTCCAATCATATATACCTATCTGTCCATCTATCAATTTTTCTATATATCTATATATTTTTTGTATCCACTTTCAATAGTCTGTTCTGAATCCCTGCTCTGTAAGATACATATTTTCGTGTGAATTTTTTTTACATATTTCTCTTTCCATTGCTCAATTTCTGACAGCTATATATCTACCTTTAGCTTTTTTTCATATTGAAAACATTCACAATATATTATGTAAACATAATTAATCTTGTCATTTCTATTGGTTAATTCTTAAATCTGAAAATCAACTAAAAGGCTTTTCATCATTATGACTATGTTAACATGTTTCCATTTCCTTCTCTGTGGGTCAAGTACCATTACCCTTATCTATGCCACTTGAGGGAGAATATAGTGTCAAGGCCAAGTGGAGTATTTTTTCTTATACATCAGCAATTTCTCAAAATTATGCACATTTTAGTTTGCAACATTTTGAAGTTATGATTCTTCTGTATAGTTTTTATTTTCCTAGGTTTTTTATTTTTGGTTTGTTTTCCTTTCTCCAAGATTTTATTCTTGTCTTTCTTTTAATGCACTTTGAATATAATATCCTCAGGTATAGCGTTTTCATTTTTTGGTATTTGTCCTGCTTGGTATTCTTTGAGTTGGGTTTGTAGTTTATCATTAGTTTTGGAAAATTCTTAGCCAGTATCACCTCAAATATTTCTTCTGTTCTTTTGCTTTTTCTTTTCCTTGTGAAATTCTTATTATATGTATGTGACAACTCTGGTAATTGTGACACAGTTATGGATATTCTTTTCCATATTTCAAATTCTTTTTTCTATTTATATTGAAGTTTGGAAGTTTCTACTGCCATATATTCAAGTTCACTGATTTTTTTTTTTTCTTGGCTGTGTTCAATCTACTGATGAGCCATCCAAAGACATTCTTCATTTCTGTTATAGTGTTGTTTATTCCTATCATTTTCTTTTCTTTCTTAGTGTTTCCATCTCTCTGCTTACATTACCCATCTGTTCTTGAATGTTTTTTATTTTTTCCCCACTGCTGCTGCTAAGTCGCTTCAGTCGTGTCCGACTCTGTGCGACCCCATAGATGGCAGTCTACCAGGCTCCTCCGTCCTTGGGATTCTCCAGGCAAGAAGACTGGAGTGGGTTGCCATTGCCTTCTCCAAGGAAAGTGAAAGTGAAGTTGCTTAGTCATGTCTGACTCTTTGTGACCCCATGGACTATGCAGTCCGTGGAATTCTCCAGTCCAGAATACTGGAATGGGTAGCCTTTCCCTTCTCCAGGGGATCTTCCCAAACCAGGAATCGAACCCAGGTCTCCTGCATTGCAGGTGGATTCTTTACTAGCTGAGCCACCAGGGAAGCCCAAGAATACTGGATGGTAGCCTATCCCTTCTCCAGCGGATCTTCCCAACCCAGGAATTGAACTGGCGTCTCCTGTATTGCAGTGGGATTCTTCACCAACTGAGCTATCAGGGAACCCCCTATATTAACCATAGGGGTTTTGCATTCCCAGTCTGAGCATTCCAAAATCTCTGTCATATTTGATTCTGGCTCTGATGCTTGCTCCATCTCTTCAAGCTGTGGTGTTCTTGTGTTTGTTTATTTGTTTTTGCCTTTTAGTATACTTCATAATTTTTTTTGAAAGCCAGACATGATGTACTGGGTAAAAGAACAGGTATACAGGCTTTAAGGGACTGTTTTATATTTATCTGGCTAGTTTGCTGTGGCTATGGGATCAGAGGCTAAAGCTTCCTCTAATGTCCTTGTTTTTGTCTCCCCTATTTTCTTTGGGTTTTCCTGGAGATTGCTTAAATAGTGTGATGGTTAATTTTAATGCATCAACTGGACTGGGACAGGAAATGCCCAAGTGTTTGGTAAAACTTTATCTCTAGATGTGTTTATGAGGGTGTTTCCAAGTGATATTAGCATTTGAATCTGCAGACAGTGAAGCCCTTTGTCTTCCCCAGCGTGGCCGGGCCACATCCAATCCACTAAAGGCCTGAACAGAATAAAAAGTTGAGTAGAAAATAATTATTTTTCTCTGCCTGCCTGTCTTCAAACTGGGACTTTGGTCGTCTTCTGCCTTCAGACTTGGACTTACATCATCAACTTGTATTTATTTTGTCTTCTAGAAATCTACTGAAATTCTTGATGAATGACAACCATACCCCATTCTTGGGATTGTTGTTGTTCTATTCATTTAATATCTATCTGTTTATGGCTTTATTTTTTTTATTGTTATATAGTTGGCATACAGCACTGTATAAGTTTAAAATGTACCACTTAATGACTTGACTTACATATGTCATGAAGTGATTATCATAAAGCATTAAGTTTAGTGAACATCCCTTATCTCATATAGATACAAAATTAAACAAATGGGGGAAAAAACCCTTTTATTTATGTTGAGAACGGAATTTACTGTCTTTTGTTCTTGTTCAGTTGCTCAGTCAATGTCCGACTCTTTGTGACCCCATGGACTGTAGCACGCCAGGCTTCCCTGTCTTTCACCATCTCCTGGAGCTTGCTCAAACTCATGTCCATTGAGTTGTTGATGCCATCCAACCATCTCATCCTCTATCATCCGCTTTTCCTCCTGCCTTCAATCTTTTCCAGCATCAGGGTCTCTTTAGCAGCTTCCATTATAACCTGTAGCAGTGTTAACTGTATTTATCATGTTTTACATTTTGACCACCTTCATCCAATTCCACCCTCTCTGGTCACCGCAAATTTGATCTCTTTTTCTATGTGTGTGTCTGTTTGAAGTATAATTGACCTAAAACACCATTTTAGTTCCTTTTACACAACAGAGTGATTTTCATATTTCTATATATTTCAAAATTATCACCACTCTATTTACAAACATCGTACAAAGATATTATGTAATTACTGACTTTATTCCTCGCATTGTACATTTCATCCCTGTGACTCATTTATTTTGCAACTAGAAGTTTTTACTTCTTAAATTTCCTCACCTATTTCTTTTCTCCATGATCCCCCTAATCCCCAGCCATCTGGCAGCCACTTGTTTATTCTCTGTCTGTAACTCTGTTTTGTTTTGTTCTGTTTGTTCATTATTTTGCTTTTTAGATATCACATATAAGTGAAATCATGCAGTATTTATTTTTCTATGACTTATTTCATGTAGCATAATTCCTTCTAGGATAATTCCTGTTGTTGCATATGATAGGATTTCAGTTTTTTGTGACTTAATATTCTGTTGTGTATACGTGAGCATGCATGTGTGCATCTTCTTCTGGGCTTTTATCTTGTTTGTTCATTTGGAACATATTCCTTTGTCACCTTATTTTGCCTAATTTGCTGTTTTTATTTCTATGTATTTTATGGGTTGTTTATGTTTCCTGACCTTGGAGAAGTGGCCTTTTGTAGGAGACCTCCTGTGTGTCTGAAGAGCACACTCCTTTTTGTCCACAGAGCTACATATGCTTTAAGGGGTGACCCTGATGTGGGCTGCGTGCATCCTTCTGTTGTGGGGCTAACTACTGTGAGAAATCTGGAATGTGTGTCTGGCCCCTGGCTTAGTTGGTTGGCAGGCCCTGCCTTGTGTGGAGAATGCCCATCACTGTGGGCTGGGGCTGAGTCACAAGGCAGCTGGCTGCAGATCCCTGGGGGATTCTGGGGCTAGTTGTGGCCCCATCGTGGAAGCTGATTTTAGGGTGGATGTTTGTAGGGCTGGATGTCGTGGATCTAGAGTCACTCTGCTGGTAGGTGAGGCTGGTTCCTGACATGGCTGGCTGTGAGGTTTGGGATAATCCTCAGGCTGATATCAACCCCTTGGTGGATGGTTCTTGATTCCATGGTGGTTGGCTGAGGAGCCCAGAGTGTTCTAGAACTGATGTTGGCCTGTTGGTGGGCAAGGCTGGGACCCAGGAAGTCCAGGGCTGGTGCCAACCTGCTGGTGATGGGCTGGGTACTGACATGGCAGACTGTGGGATTATGGTGATCCTAGAACTGGTGCCTGCCCACTGGCAGGCAGAGTTATGTCCTGGAGTCTCCAGCTGTTGGACCTGGCAATCCTGGAGCTGGGGTTGACTCGCTGATGGGTAGGGTCAGGTCCCAGATGATCCTTGGGCTGGTGCCTTCCCACTGGTGGGTAAGGCTGGTCCTGGGGCTCTTGCTAGCCCACTGGTGGGGGCTGGGTTCTGAGGTCTCTGGCTGTGGGTTCTTGGGGATCCAGGTGTTGCTTATGGCCTACGGGTGGATGGGGCCAGATCGCAGCAGCTGGCTATAGGGCACTAGGGGGCCCTGGGCATAGCATTGGCACACTGATATGTGGGACCATGCCTTACCCTCTGGTGGACAGGAGCAGGCCTTGGGTCAGCTGTGGGCTCAGGAGATCTTAAGGAAGTTAGCCTGATGGTGGGTGGGGCTGTGTCCGTGTGCAGCTGGCTGTTTGGCTTGAGGCAGCTCAGTACTGGTGCCCGCAGGGTGGTGTGCAGGGTTGGGTCCCTTCAGTAAAAAGCTAGAGGAAGAATCCCAAGATGTCTCTTGCTATCCACAGTGTCCTTGTGGTAGAACAAGCTTTCAGAAATACTAGCTGCCAGGGTTTATGTTTCCAGTGTGAACTCCACTGGCCTTCTGCCTCTCTGGGAGGCTCTAAGGTCAGCAGGAGGGGTATACCTAGGCATCTTTTCAAATTATTGGCTTCGGCCCTGGTTTTGGGAGCGTTAGATCCCCTTTAGGAGTGGAATCTCGATTTCCTATAGTCCTCTGCTACTCTCAAAAGTAAGCTCCCTTAGTCTTCAAAGCCAATCATTCTGGGGGCTTGTCTTCTTGGTGCAGGACCCCTGAGCTGGGGAATCCAGTGGGGCTCAGACTCCATGCTTATGGAAAGAATTTCTACAATTATAATTATCATCCCACAAAGGTCCATATAGTCAAAGCTATGGTTTTTCTAGTAACCATGTATGGAAGTGAGAGTGAAAGTCGCTCAGTCGTGTCTGACTTTTTGTGACCCCATGGACTATACAGTCCATTGAATTCTCCAGGCCAAAATACTGGAGTGGGTAGCCTTTCCCTTCTCCAGGGGATCTTGCCAACCTAGGGATCGAACCCAGGTCTCCTGCATTGTAGGTGGATTCTTTACCACCTGAACCACAAGGGAAGCGCATAAATGTGAGAGTTGGACCATAAAGAAGGCTGAGCACTGAAGAATTGATACTTTCAAACCGTAGTGTTGGAGAAGACTCTTTAGAGTCCCTTGGACAGCAAGGAGGCCAAACCAGTCAATCCTAAAGGAAATCAACCCTGAATATTCATTGAATGGACCTATGCTGAAGCTGAAACACCAATACTTTGGCCACCTGATGTGAAGAACTGACTCACTGGAAAAGACCCCGATGCTGGGAAAGATTCAGGGCAGGAGGAGAAGGGGATGACAGAGGAGGAGATGGTTGGATGCATCACTGACTCAGTGGACATGAGTTTAAGCAAGCTTCGGGAGATTATGAAGGACAGGAAAGCCTGGTGTGCTGTAGTTCATGGGGTCACAAAGAGTCGGACACGACTTGGTGACTGAACAACATCGTGGGTCACCCACTGGGAGTATGAGTCTTGACTGTACTCTGTCCCTTCTACCTGTCTTGATTGTGGTCCCTTCTTTAAATCTTTGGTTGTGGACCTTTTCTGCTAGTAGTTGTCCAGTGTTTCTGCAAATGGCTTGTGGTTTAGGTTTTCCCTGTGGGACGGGGTTAGGCTCAGCGTTTTCCTCCTCTGCTGTCTTAGCCACTCTAGCATGCTTAGTATGTTTATGATGTTATTTCCAAAGATGTAATGTGAATACTTAATCTGTCTCCTTGAATCCATAAGCCCTTATTATTTAAAATGTGTCTTTTTTAACTAAATGAGACATGAATAATTCCTTACTATAAAAATTCAAACACACAGATTATATAGAACAAAAAGTCAATACTGCCTTTATTTCTTACCCACTTTCTCTTCATCAGCTAACCTCTGCTATGTGTAATTCAGCCCTTACCACCCACTGCCCTCCTTATATAGAACCAATGTCAGTAGACACTGGGATATAGTTTATTATAGTATATAGTTTATACTATAAAAACTATATACTATATATAAAACTGGTATATAGTTTAGTGAACCTTTAAAAATTCATTTTGAAACAAATGTTAGTTATAAAGTTTTATTTTCATTTTACAATAAGTGGAGTTAAATTCCATGTATTATTTATGTATATTGCTTTTTGGAAAGACTCATTAAATAATATGTTTTAATCTCTTGTCATAATTAAAGAAATTTCTTCCTTGAGAATTAACTGAATACATTTGGATTGGTTTCTTTCCTCAAGATAGCTGTATCGGATGTCATATGTCTGATACCATTTTGTAATTTAAAATCAACTTTAATTAAATTATCCCTCTAAAATATTTTATCTTTTACAGTGATTTGCATAAAAATAGATATTCTAGGCTACTGTAATCAAAGAATTTCAGCTTTTATGTCCTTCTTTTATAAAAGGAGAACCGGAAGCTCAGAAATTGTGGTTTTCCAAGGTTATAGGGATAAAAAGAAGGATGACCTGAGCCCATGGGTTTCCTGACTGCGATGTGGTGCTCTCAAAGCCAGGCTTCCCAGGTTGGCATTAGTGGTAAAGAACAATGCAGGAGACGTAAGAGATGTAGGTTCAATCCCTGGGTGGGAAGATCCCCTGGAGGAGGGCATGGCAACCCACTCCAGTATTCTTGCCTGGAGAATCCCATGGACAGAGGAGCCTGGAGGGCTACAGTTCATAAGGTTGCAAAGGGTCAGACAGGATTGAAGTGTCTTAGCATGCAGGTTCTTTTAGCCAGGTCATGCTTCCTAGATAACTGAAAAGCCCCACTGCCTCCAGGAGAAAAATTAAACTATTAATTAACGTTAAAATATCCTTTAATTGAATAAAAGTAAACCTCATATAAGTAATAAATAAGAAAATTGATGAGACACAAATGTAGTAGTCGGCACAGACACAGGTAAAAATTCTAAGTACATAATAAGCAAAGATAGTCTGGGGTGTGTGTGTAAATCTCTTCCAGAGACTTCCTGACAACCTGCCCATCTCTTTCTTCCCACCCAGCCCAGATAGTTAAATAGTTACCATTTCCTTTTCTAAACTTTATTGTTGTGGCTTCTGACTGTATGATTTGTTTACCATATGCAATCTCCCGTCTCCGTATGAAACTCCTGGATGATAGACACTTTGTTTTATTCGTGTCTGAACCCCCTGGGGCAGGACCAGTGTGTGTGTGCACTTCGTTGCTCAATCATGTCCTATTCTTGCGACCCTCATAGCTGTATGTAGCCTGCCAGGCTCCTCTATTCATGGGCTTCTCCAGGAAAGAACAATGGAGTGGGTTGCCATTTCCTTCTCCAGGGGATCTTCCTGACTCGGGAATTGAACCCCAGGTCTCCTACATTGCAGGCAGACTCTTTACTGGCTGAGTTATGAGGGAAGCCCCTGGGGAAGTACATGACTCACTAAATATTTCTCGAATAAATTGACACTTTCTATATGTGTTGTTAAATACTTAAAATTTGACCCTAAGGATAACTAATGGCAAGCTGTGGCAAATAATTCTATGAATAACCTTACAAGGAGGAGATTCTAAGTAGTTCTCATGACAATTATGAGATAGGACAGTATAAATCAAGCTGGGACAGAACATTTTTATTTTTCTACATCTCTGAATTTATAAATACCAGTTTTTAGAACATGTGCAAGAATTAAACCTATCACCTAATGAAAATATTCAACTGTGTTTTGGGGTGAATATATTTTTTAACATTTCTCTTGCTAACCAGCACCTCTCACCTTTAGGTCATTTTTTTATTTATTTATTTTAATTATCATATTGTTATTTTTAATGCCAGAAACATTTTGTATTGGGGTATAGCCGATTAACAATGTTGTGGTAGTTTCAGCTACCCCAAGCTGTGAACAGCTTAGGGACTCAGCCATACATATACATGTGTCCATTCTCCCCCAAACCTCCCCTGCCATCCAGGCTGGCACATACATTGAGCAGAGTCCATGGGCTACACAATAGGTCTTTGTTGGTTATCTATTTTAAATATAGCAGTGTGTACATTTAGGTCATTTATTTTAAAACATATGTCAAGTTCAGAGTCTTCAATGTGCTGAAGTGTCTAGCTAGAACTTAACATTTTGCTTTCTCTGTTTTTAAAATTTTATGACAAGTGATCGTTTTTCCTGTGGTCTTAGCATATGTTTTCCTTTAATGATAATTTATGTTTTAAAGTGGCCTGATTTAAAGAAATATAAAAAGTAAATAATAGCTTTAGAGGTACACATACATGATAGTAATGTGGTAGTTGTATATGAATGCCTAAGATTTGAGGCACTGGGTTTACAGCATAGGTTAGAGCTGGCTTCTGATTCTAGCTGCACATCAACCACAGCCAAGTGTACGCAGCTGGAGAGTCTGAAAACAGAGGTCTGCTGTGATCCTGAGTTCTGTGGTAGAGAACTGCTGGTTCAAGGTGAAGGTGGAGCCGACCAGAGCCCTGTTCAGCTTCAGGAAGACTGGGGCTGTGGGGGGCTGGCTCAGATTTTGAGTCCAGAAGGCCAGTAACAGCAGACTTTTGAAGAGTCTCTGTCTCCCATTCACCCATTTATGTACTCTGGGTTTGACTTCCATCCATCCCATACTACTCCAGAAATGTAGCTATTACACATTCAGAATGACCTTTCCCGGAGACATTTATCAACACTCATTTTCCTTGACATTTCACTAGCTTTCATGTGTATTTATCTCTCCACCATTCCTTGAAACAGTTTTTTCATAGCCTTCTAGGGATAACCCTGTTCTCTGGTTGGTTGGCCTTTTAAGT